>NC_132883.1:13423096-13723346 GCF_030463535.1 Salminus brasiliensis
TTACCAACATGTAAGGTAAAGTTGTTCTTGTTGCAGGGTTAGTGGCTGTGTGGACCATTTTGCTGCTGTGGAGAGTGAGGCATTCGAGTGCACCAGAAACATCATCTCCACTCTTAACTTCAGGCTTCCAGAGGAGAACACCACTGAGGTCGAGGAGCCTTTGCACAGTGCTGAGGAGCTTATGGGCCTTGCTCCACTGAGCTACAGTTACAGCCTGGATGTTAGACTGGTAAGCAGAGCACTTTGTTTGATTTAGTCAAGTTCCTTAAAGTATATAAGTAATTTATATATTTATAATTGATTATAATCTCTCTCTCTCTCTCTCCTTGCATTTTTAGATTGTTAGCAGACTGACTGATGGTAGTCGGTTCCAGGAGTTCAAGAGTCGCTATGGTACCACTCTCCTTACTGGGTTCGCCAGAATCAAGGGGTATGAAGTATATCTTGAACTTGACAGTACACACAGCATACAGTATTGCCAGTATTCCCACATTGATCTTCAGAACACTCCTGCCATTGGATATTCTGACTAAATAATTATTAATGATTTAAATGATTAAAAACGAATGTACGTTGATTACGCACTTAATGTCGTTAATGAGTAGTAATTAGTAAATATGAAATGTGAACTATATAGTTATGCATGATGCCTAGACTAATCATATCAGTCTCGACTTGGAGCCAAATGTAGGTGATTTGTGGTTTGAAGCTTCCAATATTTTAGGTGAAAAAATAAAAGGTCTAAAGCAAATGTTATAATCGGTGGAAGATGCATGTAAATACACATACAAATACTTTTTTACTAGAGGTGTAACGGTAC
Organism: Salminus brasiliensis; assembly: GCF_030463535.1. Classification (NCBI taxonomy): domain Eukaryota; kingdom Metazoa; phylum Chordata; class Actinopteri; order Characiformes; family Bryconidae; genus Salminus; species Salminus brasiliensis. The sequence goes on from NC_132883.1 coordinate 13,423,917, forward strand.
ACAAAAGTCGTGGTTTGGTTCCCACAGTTTGGGATGAGTTTGGTACAACTGCAAAAAGCAACAAACCCGGCCAAATACATAGTGTTACGTTGTTGTTGTTTTTTTTCCTATTTATTTTGTTTATTTTGTTTATTAAGGTTAAGTTTGTTCCACCTTGTCCCCCCTAAGGTAGCTATTACTGCCAGTAGCGAATGAAGCAGTACAATATAAGTACAATAAACGTGTTAACAGATTTATGCTTAAGGTTTCACACTTGTAAAATTTGGTTCCACATTTAATTTATTAGTCTTCTGCCACTGCGTGGGCGATTCATCAATAGATTACAGCATACTGGGAGTTTTTCCTACAACTACACACCCTGACCTCCCCACCGTGGCGGCTCAGTACAACTATACATACCATTACAGTATTGTCTTAAATACATACATACATACATGGCTGAACTACATACAAAGTTCAGCCCTGTCTGCTCACTACTCTTCAGAGCACACTGACCAAACATTTTGAGACAAACCCCAACATTTTAAATAACAATCTTTGGCACACCGGTCAAACCACCTAACAAAACAGCATATCTTTATTATTAGTAAAAAGGGAAATGGGACATGCATGTTTTAAGTGCTAAGGTTACACTCTAAACTAAATTAACTACTGTTTTTAGACCTGTCCGGATTTACATCTATGTATTTTATCAGTTATTAACTTGTTAACTTGCGTCGGAAAATAGGTGTTTGGCTGCCGTATTTAGTCTCTGAGTGCACATATCGGAGCTCCCCCTGTGTATTAAAAACTTCTACAAATCACTAGAATCACTAGAGTTTTTTGGCAATAATTAAATTCAACATATCAGATTCAAGCAAACATTTCCTGACAAACACAAACACAAGCAAACAGCCATGCCACACCATGTCAGTATTACATGTCTCCTCCAATACCTTATAACAACAAGAAGGTACTATTAGAAATACTTTGCTGTTTAGAGAAAAATTTGACCTTAATGAGAGAACAGTTTTGTTTTTTCTTTATTCCTGTTTTACTAGACATCAGGTCGGCATTGTGGCAAACAATGGGGAGCTGACATATGAAGCCTCTCTGAAAGGTAGCAATTTTGTTCAGCTGTGTGACCAGAGAGATATTCCCCTAATCTTCCTGCAGAACACAGCCCCAGAGCCTGTCCACACTTTCTCAAAAGCCAAGGTACAGCTCTATTGCCACTACTGGAGTCTTAATCAAACTCCCTGGTAAAAATTTGGTTGATTTTCTAAGTGCAGTGAAGTGAACTTAATATGACTTATAAAATCAACACCACTTTTAACTTGACTTTAATTAACATAATTAACAGTTCCCCCAAGCGTGTTAAGCAGTCCAATGATGTTGCGTTGGCAGCAGTTCAAAAACATGGGGATGACTGCCCATGCTAGTTTTCACACTTCAGACCTAGCTAATGGGTGCATAGATGCCAACTAAAGAGCCCCATAGTCTTAAAACCTAAAAGGACTATTAAACTGTTGTTAAAAAGAGGGGACTGTAAGGTATAGGGCCATTATGGCAACCATAAAAACTGCACTGTTCATTGTGCACACATTTCACTTTCTGGTTCTAAACCTTGTGGGGTTGCCAGATTCGATGTCCCTGCCAAATTGAGGTAGACCTGATGAGTTTGCAGGGTGTGTTATGATTAGGGCACTTTTATAATTGAACCGCAGCGCCATAACATTTAATGTTAGACAGATGTTAGTCTTGACAGAAGGGGGCGAATTGTAGGTTTGATGGCACAGCTGGCTGTTTTAAAAATGATTTTTACATGGTCAATACAAATAATCATTAGTAATAAGCACAACACAATTTTACAAAAAGAAAAGTAATGCCAAATGAAATAGATTATTAATAAATGCAGTATATTCTCACATGATTCATATACGTTGGACATATGTTGAAAAAACCCAGTTTGATGAGCGTAAGTGGGTGTGAATTGCTGATTTATGAAATTTTAATGAAATATATGTCAAAGATATAAACTGTTAACACATACAGAGTACAGTGTACAGTGTATTTTACATTTACCATGGATTGCTGGGAATATTAAAGACATGTTTTGTGGAATCAGTCTTTACAGTGTAATAAGATCATAATGATAAAGTTACAGAATTCTGTCTGCTACAGAATGGAATTTATTTGTGACCAGCAGGGTAGAATGGCCAGTAAGAATATTTTTATATATTGTATTAACTGATCACTTGACCTTGTTCTGTGTATCCCAGGCAGAGTCTAACACCAACAGACTCAAAGCTCAGGGATCCATGATGTCTGCTGTGGCCTGTGCTTCTATTCCTAAGATAACTGTGGTCATTGGAGGCTGTCATGGTGGAGACAGCTATGCCATGGTCAGTAGTTCAAAGTGTTGTTTCAGTCATTGTTTCAGTATTGGATTGATTGTTGATTATTACCTGTTTTAAGACAGTTGTTAAATTTTACTGCATTCCGCTTTCCTTTTAGTGTGGAAGGGCTTTTGACCCCAACTTCCTGTTTCTGTGGCCCAATGCTAGAGTGTCAATTTTGGCCCCAGGGCATGCTGGTGCTTTGGTGCAGGATGAAGTGGATGCCCAGCAGATTAATGAGAAGTAAGAGGCAGTAAGAGGCAGGCTCTGATTTTTTTTTTTATGGTTTAGATGATGGCTGCACAGAGACCGGAGGTGTTATGACTTTAGAGTGAACAATGAACACAACATGATGGTACACATTTCATAATAATCATTTATAATTACATGAATTTCGATTGTTTTTATAAAGGCTTAAAGAAGAGAGCTCAGCTTTCTTCTCATCATGCAGACTGTGGGATGATGGAGTGATTCTTCCTCAAGACACAAGAAAGGTATCTAAAATATGTGTAATGTGTGTTTGTGTTGTAGCCTTGTAGTGCAGATGCGGGCAAAGGTCAAATACACAATTTAGAAATGTAAATAACACAAATGAAGCTTCATTTGTAATGAAGTTTTATGATGTGATGATCCAAAGTTCTGGTAATAGAAACACTGTTTCTATAAGATATTATGTAGCTCTGCCTAAGGGGAATTCATATAATACTAAATGAATCTACATTCCAGCTCACTCATACCTTGGAAAGCTAAAATTAAACCCAATGTGCAAGACAAAAGTGAAATCAAGCTGGGTAGCTGACTTAAATGTGCCTAGAAAATTTAAACTTTTTAAAACTCATTCAGATTTTTTTCATTAGGTGTTGGGGAAATGTCTCAAAATCATCCAGCAACAGGAATACCAGCTGTCTAAGAAGAAGCAGCAAAATCCCTTTCTTCGACTATAACACTACCTCTGAACAAATCACCTTACTACAATTTTTTATATTTTTTTTAAATTAAAATGTAGGCTTTTTGAGGTCTTTCCCAAATTGTACGTTAATATAAATAATATACTTATGTCATTTGTGCAATAAAAAAAACAATTAATCTTTGTACATACAGATGTGTCTTTTTGTATTCCTGTTAAAATGTGGAATAAAATGGTCCAGATAGAAAAGACAAAGTTACAAAGTGTTTGCAGGCCTGCTGGGTTTAGATTAAAAGGTGCAGAACTGGAGAGCCAGAAGTTCTGTGCATTTGGTTTTCTGTATAAACAGTGCAGCCCAGGGTTCAGAATGCTAATTGAATGAGTTCATCTGTAGTTTTATTTAATAGCCGTTCATTTTGAAATGTTAGAAATTAAAGCAAATCAGGAGATGGCTTTAAAAAGGTAGAAGTGTTTTCAGATAGCTGATTCCTCAGTTGGTTATGTAATAAAGAAATGGCAGTTATTAAACAAAGATCCAGAAGACTAGCATCAGAGTAGCAGTGTGTAGTATTGCTGACAAGGCAAATGCAAACCTGGGTTTGACTAAAAAAAAATCTCTAGGTAGATTTAGCAGACTCTGGAGTGGTGGTGCGCTGTTCTACGCAACAACACCAGCACAAATATTACCTTTATTAAAAGAGTGATCAGAAGAAAAGTAGAAGCAACTAAAGAGGGTAAATCAAAAAGCCAGATTTGGAATTTTTAACTCATCATACCACAGTTCAGTTGCCAGCTCCTAAACACTTAAAACACCTAAAATCAGACAGATTACCATCAGCTAAATTCTAATTACATCAAATGTGATAAATAAAGCAATGAGCCACAGAAGGCAGTTATAGTGATTTTTTTACTATACAGTTTACAGTTGAAGGGTGCTGTAAGACAACAACATTATGTTTGGTAAAAACACTGTCCTCCAGCGGTTTATTTCTTTTAAAAATGCTGACAAATGACAATATAATAAAATACACCAATATTAAAAAACAACCCCAAAAAGCAAAACAGCGTTTGATGAATTGATCAGATTTTTTTCATCAGAATGATCTTACAATGTGTGTTTACAATCGACTACATATGACAATATTGGTCAAACCAACATTTTACGACTGTACCAGTACTATACTAGACTGTACTACTGTTTTGCTTGGAAAATATGCAGCAGTACTCTCCTTCATATTTCTGCATGAAAAACATTTTATCTGAAATTTATAAACTTAACTATAAACAAGACAACCCTCAAGTATATTTTCATTTTAGGTTATCACTGCGTAGATTGTGGTTAGCATAAAGATGAAGGGATTTAGGAGTAAAGCTGGGTACATCTTTGCTAGAATTCTGGCTCTGCAGAGGCATTACAAAACTCAGGGCAGTGTATTCAGCATCTCTTCTGTTCTTCATTGGCACTCTGAAAAAAAGTGTTCCCTACAATCTCTGGATTTCTAGGCTTTGTACATGCCATGGAAAGTAACAGGAATCATGACATCAACCTCAGCCCGCGCTATCTCAGTAAGGTCTCTGGCGTTGAGTATAAGGAAGTAGGCTGGATGCTGGTCAGCCCCTGGTTTTACCACAATGGTCAAGAGAACACCTATAAAAATAATAAAAACTAAATCATGCAAAACATAATGGAATCAGTTGACAAAGACTGATATTTACATAATAGTCTTTGCGACATTGATTGATATACATTTATAAGTTAATAGTTAAGTAATGCCTAAAAAGATCAACCATAGTTAAAGGCAGTGATGAACCTTTCCCCTTACCGTCATCCTCATCTTGAGCTTCTGGACTTGGCACGAACAGAGGCTCAGATGGGTATGAGTCTGATTCCTGCCAAACCCAAGTCTCCTTGCTCTTCACGTTCAGCTTACAAATCTATAGCCAAACAAATAGCAAGGATACAAACTCTGACTGGACATGGCAAGACTCTCAGTAGCCATTTGGGAAATATTTTAGTTACACATCATACCTACCCGATCAGGAATGAAGTGGTTCAATCCGAGGCCGTAGGCAAAGGTGTAATCTTTCCCACTGTGTTTACTGTAGTTGATCTGGGGAAACTCAAAAGCTGTAGAATGGAAGTGTGAAAAGGGAAAAACCATGTTCTTCAGATTATGTCAAGAATGTACGAGTCAGCTGTACTGCAACCCTTTTTGAAAGTGAGTGTTGGATATTTACCCTGCTGTGGTCCCGAGAAAAGAACCTCAGGCTCAAGCCAAATGGTCCCATCACTTCTCATGACAGCAGTGGCTGTGGTGTATGGAAGTGAAATCAAGTTCTTTCCTGGCTCTTCCTGTCAATCAGTGAAGAAACTAAGTAATCAAATAAACAAACAAAAGAAGATGTATACAAAGGCCAAGCAATAATAAAAAAGAACCCCTGAAAAGTTACATTAGGAAACATTTTAAATATCTAAAACACTGTAAAAAAAAAATGGAAATGGGCACAGTAGGGTCACATTCCATGTCTTTAGTCTTAAACTTACTACAGCAGGTACAAAGGTAATGTTTAATTCTTTTTCTAAATGTTATATTATGCAAACATAATACTTTTAAAGTGCTTTAAAATACTTTGAACTTGTACTGATATGTGCCCAGACCTTTGCAATGCACAATGTCCATCAGGCTGTGTTACATACAGAGAGTATGTTTAAGAGAGACCAATAGGACAATTCTAAATATACATTGCCATCATGCAAATCTCTGCCAGCCTTGTTTTTGCCAGTTTCCAAAACTATAATTTTACTTAATCTATTCAGAATAATGTGCTGTTCAGGACTAGGCTTAATCCCTGTCTAGGAAACTGACATTGTTTTCTGTATGTGATAAAGAAACAACTCTGAACCATTCTTTGTTTCAGACTAATGCACAGTGTGTATAGTGAGTATATTAAATGTAAATATTTAGTTATTTAGTGATCAATAATAATGTGCAACAGTGAAGAAAAAACAAAGAGAAATCATTCCCTTACCCTGTAGATGTCCAGTGGAAGCACGTACCTCCGAACCTCTGGCTGCGGTGCACGCATGGCAGCTTTCTTCACCTCCTCCCAGTTCTGCTTCAGGTTCGCCAGGTACAAGTAGTTATACACCAATTCAAACCTTTCAGCAAAAAGCAGATCTACATTACAGACTGATTTAGCACTATTAGCCGGGATCTGTTTACAGTTGTGTTTACGGCTGTGTTCCACTTTCATCCACATCCGCAAAGAATACAGTAAATCTTATTGTTTTAATAAGTTATTACTCCAGAGCAGCTCACCCTTTCCAGGTGCACAGGTCCACCACTATGAAACCCTGATCTTCGTAACAGTTGATGTGATGGAACATATTGAAGGCAGAAGTCCTGAATTTGTAGTCAATGTATTCCCCAGGATTTTTAGTGGCCAAATGAAACCATGTCTGGATAGAAAGGACAAATGCTCTGCATGTGCTGAACATACAAGGATAATATGTCATTTAAATATGACCAAAAGTAAACTTACTCCCATTTTGTCATTTGTCTCAAAGCAGTCCATATAGTTTGTGCCTCTGATGCTCCATGAAGTCAGGAATTTCAGAAGGTTTATCTTTATTGGAGTCTCGACAAACACAAAGTACTTCTCTGTCATACCAAAGCTGAAAATGACATTTAAATTATTTATTAATGTGTAATAAGCCAATAAATAAATCAGATAATAGTGGATGATCTATCTTTTTATATGAAATGGCCTATATCAATAAAAATAATTAATATATTATAAACAGTATTTGCAATTCTAAAATGTACAGTATCATCATAATGTTCGGGACAAATACTTGATATGCATCCCTGCTCCACAGTTTAAAATTTTTAATTCAAACCAATCAGACACAATGAAATACACATTCCACACTTAAATTAAATGGCACTGGCATTCCATTTGGTTTCACTATGTTAAAATGACAAAACTGTTTGAGTCTAAGTTTGAAGTTGGGCATTTACCTGAAATACCCATGTACAAAAAACAAAGTCACCTGACCTATGAACATAAGATGGCTTGAATCTCTCACTGCTGGGGAACTGCACCACAACTTCGGACTTCTCAATGGGATTGGATTTGTCTGAGCATCAAAACACACAAATTCAACAACAGTCTCTGTTGTAAACTCAGTTACACTGCTTCTAACCCGGAGGGCCACACTGACCTTTTTGTGCTGGAGGGATTTTGACAATGTTGTAGGCCAGTGACATGTTCTTCCCAAAACAGTTTCCAATGTTGTACACTGTGCCATCTTGTTCGATGTGTGGGTGCGCAGAGGCGCCATTGATTGAGAGATAATTGCACAAGTCTACCTATAATAAAAACAGGCTTGAGAAGACTTACATGATCATATAGTTCTTATAATTATATATAGAACAATTGCGTTTACTAAAGAGCCCTTGGAGAACCTCTTGTAGGTGTAGGTAGCAGCAATAAGCAATACAGCAATACATTTTCTCAGGTCTAACTGCCTTAATTGGAGGTATTCTGATAGAAATTGCACTCTCTTTTTGTCTAATTTTATATATATATATATATTTATATATTTATATATTTATATTATATATTTTTCTCCTACCCATCCTACCCTTTGAAGGCTCTATAGCTGATAACATTTAGTTTGGTTTAAGGAAGTAAGCCAAGAACATGAACACACACCTTTTCTACCGTTTCCAGAGTGTCTGGGTTGACTTTGGTAATGAAGTTGGTTTCTGTGCAGGCATAGAAATCCTCACCAATAGGGTACACGTTCACCAGGCAGTTGTCTGTCACTTCGATGCCTCGGAAGTAAGTAAAAAACCTGTTGCCACCAAAATAATAACAATAGTTGAACTCTTGCTGTACAAACCACTTGTTACCCACAAAGGGCGCTAGAGCAAACCTGGAAAAGATGTTTTTGCAGGGATCTGGGTAGGCTGCAGTGCCAAATTCAGTAATCACAATCCTCTTCTCTGTCATAGCTCGCACGTAAGCATCTGTTCTCACAAACCTGTAGTGAAATATGATAGTTGATGATGGATTAATACGTAAATGACTTCCACACATTCTTATATAGAATACCTATGCTGGCCTAGTTATGAATGTCTTATTTGTGTGATTGTGTCCTAAAGACAGGACAGGAAGGCTTTACCTGCGATAATAGGTGACCTGTCCATTCTTCAGGTCAAATTTGTGCATGAGTGCCTGGCCATCAAAAAGATGGTAAAATGGTTCATCACCAATTTCAAAGAGCCCAGGCCCCAGACGAAGCAGACTGCCATTCAGCCATGCTGGAATTATACCTGGGGGAAACAATGATTTGTTAATAGCTGTTGAATCAGTCTCAGATCCCTGATTCTTTATAAAACTGACAGTAAACTCCCCAATATGTGAGCCAGTCACACACTAATACACACTAATATGGCATTTCAAATGAGCGTCTATATTATAACTCTTTCATTATTTGCTTTAATTAATAAAAAGAATTGTAATATAAACAAGCAACATCATACCGGTAACAAGGGCAGGTATGGGCTCAGCCAACTCTTCACACGACTCAAAAATCTTTTTATAGCCACCAGCAGGATGTTCAATACTGCCAGGAGAAAATTTAAATTCATTTTTGAAAAATGCTTTTAACAATCCATTATGCAGAGAGCAAGTAAACAGTTCTATAGCTCTGGTCCTGTAAGACAAAATCTAACATCTAAAAGTATAACATTCATTTTAGAGTGGAAAAAAAATAAACCAAAGCTCATTTGCAACGGCACAACTTGAATTGAGTAAATTGCACTTAGTAACATTACAGTTAGAAAAAAACTTAAAGTTTCTGCTCACTCACCGGCTGACCATGTTGCTTTGTGCATGAGACTCCACTGTGTTTAAATGAAGCAGGGGCTCTGTGGTTCTGGGCATTATGGAAGCCCATTCCTAAGCACTGCCATGGAGTCTTAGAGTTACCCCAGCCAATCAGCAAACACTGAAACAAAACCCCCTTTGTGCCCAAGACCATGAGTATTTCCACTGAGGTTTTCATGAACATGAGCTCCCCCTCTCAGAGAAACCTAGCAGTTCCAACAACAGAATGAAAAACACACTGCAGGCTTGTGAGGGATAAGCAATGCCTTAAAGATGAAGAAATTACATGGACAGATCTGTGTTATTGAACTGTCAACAGGCAGTTAAAAAAACAAAAAACAAAAAAACAACCAAACAGTGAAGGGATGCTTTCCTCATTTAAAGAAAAAAAATATCTGAATACAAGAGGTAGAAGCAAACAAATTAGAGCATGCATTTGATGCTGTTACTCACCAGCAATAAAATGAAGGCCTCTACATATTTTCTTAGGTGGGTTCTCAGGTGGCCTTAGGTATGGAAATTTTGCTCAATGGAATTCATCACACCCCTATACACACATATTCACTATTTCAAAGTTTTAAATAAAGTTACAACATCCACAAACATATATATATATATATATATATATATATATATAAAGCATAAACATAATATATAGCAAACAATTTTATTTAATCATTGAAGATTGCTATTAATTTTAACTATAGCAATAGACAAAAGTCAAGCTAAGACTGAATAAATGACTTAATACCATCAACATAGTTCATATTTACTTTTTTTTATTTATTACACATGTCCAAATGTTTGTGGACACCCCTTCAAATGAATGCATTTAGCTACTAAGTTCAGCCTGTATAGTCCCTGCAGAGAAGTATTGACAATGGAAAGGGCTTAGAGGGGTATAAAGCCCCCACCATTGAGCTGTAAAGCAATGGACCTGTGTGCTCTGGAATGACAGTGCCTTACCCAATACTTTTGGGATGAGGTAGGGTGGTGATGAGATCATCACAGCAATGCTCTAAAACCTATAAGGAAGCCTTCCCTGAACAGTAAAGACGGTTACTCCAACGAAAGCATCTTATTTCAGAAGAAACCATGAGTGAGCAGGTGTCCAAATACATTTGTCCATAGTGTCTACATAACATCATTAGACTCTGGGCACAAGACTGCTACAACACTCTTAAGCCTCATCTTGGCTTATAACACAAATAGTACTTCTATCTTTCTTGTGGACTGAACACAGCTGCTTATAGCCTGCTTATAACTTTATGAACTGTTTAAGATGTTATATGAATGTTATACAAGCCTTATACTGTATATTGTATTAGATTTGACCAGCTGTTTAGCATTTGCTGAGACATATTTACAACCAACATGTTAGAATTAACATTCACAAAAACTATCATAGACGCATTCGAATGATCAACTCATTTTGTTCCTCTTGTAGTAGACAAATAATTACCCAGGGTCAGGGCTACATTTATCATGGTGAGCTGACAGAGGCTTTGAATACATGTGACAGTCTGACAAATCACATGCCCATTGTTTAACTTAGGAAGCATACATTCATCTACAAAGCAATGAACAACAGATCTGTAGCTTTATTTACAAGCAGTTTATTGCATAGCACAAAATCAGAAACTTTCACATAACAGCAAGGTTATTATTTATTTAGCAATTTAGATTTTACGTAAGGCTGCTGAACCAAGCTCACTATCCAAGTCATACAGTGCATGTTCCCAAAAACTCAATAATGTAAGAAGAGGTCTGATCCAGGATGAAGTACTTCCTTTCAATTATATACACAGGCAACAACCTCAAAAATGCATTCCAGCAAAACTAAAACAGATTCATTAAAGGAAAAAGATAAAAATCCATCAACTGTTTGGTGCCACTTAACCCTTGATCTAATTGACAGGTCAGCAGTGCAAAATCACTTATCCCATAGTGCATTGAAAAGAAAGGTTTGAAAATTCCAAAAATGTATCTTTTATCTGTACTTCTAAGCAGCAATTTGGTTTAAGTTACTTTTAGTTGGTGAAAGAAACCTACTGTCATGAATCAATAACGTAGAGCATTAGTTTCAAGATAGTAGCATAATCTAATTATACAGTATACAAATTCAGCCTGAATTGTAACAATACTGACTCCCAATAAAACTGAATCACAGACCAGAATTCAATTTTCCCATCAATTTTGCACTTTAGTAAGAACATCCATTAAAATCTGAAAGATATAAACATAAAAAGAACAGATACAACAAATAAAAATAAAAAAACAATATTACTACACTGTTATAATAATAATAATAATAATAATAATGACATGCCTTCATTTGTTTAAAAGCTCTTCATTTAACAAACTCTGCTGATCCTGCTGTAAACACTTGTGAATTTTAATAAATTTACGGTCCCAGTTAGATGTTCGTACAGAAACGGCTCAGGCTGCAAAAAAATGCATTGCAGAGATTATCTTAGATTCGAAGATTCAACTGATACTTAAAATGAAGAGCCTTTCATCAAAACAGCCTTTGTGCTATCATTTTGGTGCTGGTCAACTGAAGGCTGTTTTTGTAGTTCCCAAAAATATATTGCAACTATTAAATGTCTTTAAAATAAATAACCAACATAGAAAATGTAAAAAATACGTAAACAAATTTAACTGGCATTGTGGACATGATATTAAAATACCACGTCATATGTTAAATCAATAGTTTTGTCAGTTCTGTTGATCCCATCGAACACACAATCTTGGCTGCTATGCACAGGAAACGCTGCTTTCAGACAGTACAAAGCACGTCTGTGCCACATAAAATGTGTTAAAACGTATGCCACTCAGTAAACCTCTCACATTTGACATTAGCTTACTTATCCTTCACATACTCAGAGTTCTCCTGCTAAAATAATGTGACTACACTAGTAATGTCAGGTGAAGTTGTCAGTTTAAATGAAAGAACTTTGTGTTTAACACACCGTAGATTCACAAAAGGCATGTTAATTACCAAAAGTCTGCAGTATTTGAGATGCCAAAGACAAAGCCCCAAGACCACTGCTTTACATAGAAAACAAATGACAAACATAACTCCCTGAACTGCATAAGCTCAAACAAGAAATCACTCATCTCTAAAGCAACACACACACACACACACACATTCAGTTTCGAATACTGAATGCTTTGGTCTTCTTCATGCCCATCAAAAGTGGTGGTTTGATCTTTGGTTTATCTGCAAAAAGTTGGGCCTCACTCTCTGTTGTGGGGAAACGGCGCAAGTAGATGTCCGGATACTCTTTCTGAAACTGATGAAACAAAATTAGCAAATGTGTCCAAAGACGCCTGCAAACATCTAAGAACCCTGAGACAGAGTCCGTAAACACATTTTGTACTATACCAGTTTGAGTTTCTTCTTCTTCTCCTTGACAGACATGGCTTTGTCCTTGATTAGGCTCTCTAGCAGATCTACAATGGCTGCCTGAGACACAGACAACTTCTGCTCCTCAAACTCCTGAGTGCTGATCTGTCTGCAGAATGAGTAGGATGGCATGGCAACACCAGGACCCATACCAGAGTGTCTTGGCTATAAAGGGAAAACACAATCATACATGAAGTCTTGGCTTCACAGGCTGGAACTATATTCTACTAATGAAGATAATGTAACTACAAATGATACTACTGGGAGTAGTGCAAGACCTTTTACTGATTACTGGTTGTACTGGTCTTATAGCACTAAACACTCTTCCTTCATCTTGCTTTTGCTTACAAAGAGCAGACTACAGTCTCAACAGTATTCTTAAAATTGAGTGTTGCTACAATAGAACCCTATCTAACATTTCAGTAGCTCAGTGCATAAACTAAGGATTCATTAACAGCTAGCAATGAAAACAAATAAACAGCTTATTACCCTCCTGACCAATTAAAATAAGATTAACAGTCTCTCATTTAACTTGGTCACGGTGACAAAATCTCTAGAACTGTGTCTGCTCCTTACACACTATCCTGCAACCCTTATAGAACTCCACATTTTACCAAGTCAGAGTTTTATCTAGTAATTCTGTGGCATGTAATTTGAACTTTAGCAACAGGTGAAAGAAAACAGTCATCTATTAAGGCAGTCATCTATTAAACTGCTGACTTTTTTATTAATTCCTTCAGACATTGCCATATTGATCCCTAAAGGCTTTGGACTCAATGGATTCTGTGTTTATACTACTACAAATGATCAATTCGCATAGTCTGATACAGTAACATTTATAAAACATAAAGACTGATGTGAAGAGTCTTGTCATGTCACCTGAGATTTGAGATAGGCAATATGGTCCTCGACAGCATTGCGCAGGTACAGAGGCACCTGGAGTACCTCCTGATGATGGTCCATTAGGAAGGACAGCAACCTGGTGGCCAGCAGCTCATCCAGATCTACTTCCTCCTCACAGCTCAACACACAGCGAGAGAAGGTTTGCACCATCTATACACATATACACACGCACACATTGAGTTTATTGGGGAGAAGTGCAAGTTACTTTCAATTTGTAACTTTCATAAGGAGTTTATAGATGCATCTAGTAGAACAAAAGTAGAAAAGGTACAGTGCAGTTAAACATCAATAAACAAAGAGCCAACACTGAAGTGGAAGTGGAATTAGTTCCCCTAAATTAGACAGAACTTTGTTTTAGCACCACTTCATGAAATGTGTTAATAGGAAATCTATCAGAATGCATGTTTATGAAAAGAAAGCAGAACCGCCATTGCACTAGTCCATGTTCCTCACCAGTGTGCGTGTACCGATGGCGTCATGGAGACGAGGCATGTCCACATTTTGACTCATGCGCGAGATCATGCGAAGGAGCAGCTGCAACTTTCGTCGAGACGCAGGGGGGAGAAGAAGTGTGCAGAGCTGTAGAGCCTCAATTGCAAGACGCTCCAATGCAGGCTGCAGCAAGCCTGCAAAACCCAAGTCAAAGAAAGTAAAGAGGAGCATTGCAGTCATGTAAAAATCTTACATCTCCATTTTTTCCACTTTTTTGACAATGTGAATCTGACCATTCTTTACATTGTCAAATATGAGGAACAGTAGCTATTTTCAAGATAAGGTTTTGCGTGACAGCGACAATATAAAGACACATCACTTAACAACAAACTGCCATACTTCTCTTAATCAACTCAGCCATTCATACAGAACAAACTCAGCACAGTAAACAGCAGATCTCTTAGTCAAATAGGTGCGGTTAAGTTAAAGACCTACCCTAAACCGCGGCTTTGTGGAAGTCACAAAAAGAGTAGATTCGTGGTTCTTAACTTCCTAATTCCACTCCTGTATATCCCCAACATTATTTGCTGGTCATGCCATAATGGCTTTTGTCTTCCGTTAGATGTTGTATATGGGAAAACATGGGTGTTTATGATGGGATCAATTTGTTGAATACATTTCCGGTAAACTATTCATTTTTAAAATGTATGTTCACAGTAAAACAGCACAACTAATTATTGACAATTAGAGAAAATACTGATATTGAAATAACACAATGTTTTACAATACTGTATCAATACTCAAAAACACAGTACTGATTTTTTTTTCATGAATAGTTTACATGTAAAGATTGATGGCAGACAGTGGTTCATTTTGTGTTCAAACCATGACTGCTAGATAACAGTTGTACTGTTGGACATTTCTGATTGCATTAAAAGTTTTTTTATAACTACTCTCTCACCATTCAGTATCAAAATACATTAAATTGTGAAACTGTGTAATGCATCACCAGGTTCTTGCCAATACACAGCACCACTAGGTTCTTAAATGTTCTGAGTTGCTTGAATGACCAACATCTGTTTTGTTGGCCTATTAGCTGGATGCACACAGCGCTGCAGGTCTAATGTAGGACCTCACAAGTGCGCAGGCCAAAGCTATGTGATTATAACAATCAACTGTGCAATTCTACACACACACACACACACACACACACACACACACACACACACACACACACACACACACACACACACACACACACACACACACACACACACACACACACACACACACACACACACACACACCTTGGGGCTGTGGACCACATGCAAATGTTAGTGTTAAAAGGTTACACACATACATGCTAAAACAAAATGTTAGTTACATGCAACAAACCCAAAAAAAAACAAACAAACAAACACAAAAAAAAACACAATACAGTTGTAGTGCTGTGGACAGACGCATGCAGGCCTTACTTTGCTCAGGACTCAAGCGGCGTGCAACAGAGGACACTGAGGGGTGAGGGTGCACAGGCTTGCACAGGTCCAGTGAGCTGTGACAACGTCTGCTAATGGTCGGCCCTGTGCTGACATCCAAGCAGCTTCCATGCAAACGGACCAAGCTATGACCTCTAAGGCCAATAGTGGAGGAGGACAGGTCTGGTCTCATAGTAATTTCTGCTACAGGAGCATTGATGCTAAAGCAACTTGCAGACATTTCCTTGTGCTCCAGTAGGTCGAGGCAGTTTCCGATGCTTCTGGGACGAGGTCTTGCAGTTCTCTGGTTCTGGATGGTTGCATGATGCTCTGAGAAGAGACTGAAGCTTGATCTGCTGCTTGTTTGTGACGGGTGCTCAATAGAATTTGCCTCACCTGAGGAGGTCTTACTGGACAGAACAGTCATGGAGGAAAAACTCTTGCATTCAGGTTTATTAGCAATGTTTGCTAGAGAACTGTCTTGGGGGAAGGAGCCCTCACTGCTGTTAGTCCTATAGGATGCCAGACTTTCCACAGACCTGAAGAGCTCAGGTTTTGAACATGAATCAGCAGATTCATCCAGAATTCTCTCCAGAGAGCAGCTCCTGGGCCGAAACCTGGTAAATGGAGCTGCAGTGGACTGTGTTCTGGAGGCTGCTGCTTGGTTCCTTACTCTAGAAGTGAACACTTCTTTCATCGGTGACTCAGTCTCCTCAAAGGACTCCTTTCTTATCAAGCTCAGCAAGAGGCATTCAGTAGATCTGAAAAGGCTGGCAGTGTTCAGGTGAGGGGCTTTAGCCGGTTGAGGACAGCTCAGTTCCTCCGGGTTTTTACGCTTTCCATGATGAGTTCTAGGAGCTGTGACGTAGCCACACAAAACTAGCAAAAGACCAGACAAAACAACATGAACAACAAACAAGCAGGCAAAGAGAGGGAGTACATGGAGAGACAGGGCACATATATAGGTTAGTCTTTTCACGGCAAAAAGGCAACACAGGAGGCAACCATTATTTCATCCCTCTAGTTCTAAAACTTTTAGCATGACATGGCAACATGATGCTTTAATAATAGGGATTTTTTTTTTCCATTTAGAGAGATGAAATTTTGAATGAAATTACTCCTTTGGTGAGTATGAAGCAACATAAACAGGTAGGTCCCTCTTACTCTTCATTGGCCACATCATGTTAGGAATATCAGTAAAGACCATGTAGCATAGCCAACTGGTCATGTAGTGAGTACATGACAAACTGGCCCAAGAAAAAAAAAAAGGAAAAAGAAAGATAAATCACATACCCAGAACATTTACAAACAACTCATAGTACTGAAAGGTGAGAAGTGGCTGAGGGAGACTGTAGAAGTAGTCAGACACCGTCTTAAAGACATCCCGTTCAAAGCCTGGGTAAGATGGCTGGTTTGAGTCATACTTCGGCCCTTTGGTTTCCAAAACAAAAAAGAAAACAAAAAACTACACATACCACACAAAATCCAAATCCACAACATTATTTTAAGGATGTTTGAGATTTTAGCAAACAAGATCATGACAACATGGTGGCTAAAATGGTCATGAAAATTGTAAACTGTAAGGCAGTTCCTTTAGCAATATCATATCATAACCCTGCCTACATCCTTTTTACTTTAATGTGGACTAGAGTATTATACTATAAGGATTTCTCCTCACTAAACAATGCAGATGAATAAAATAGAATCACAGCAAATAACATCACTGATTAAACTAACTGATAAACTAAAATCAAGTCAGTAGACAATCACGGTAAGAATATCTCTTTCCAATTAAATATACTTTATTTTGTATATGTACCATATGACAATTTAAAATTATTTACACTTACAGTTTGCAAGACATTTCATGGCTGACAAAACCCAGTGCGGCAGATCATCTAGAGTAATAAAAAAATAAAGAAAGAAAGAAATTAAGCTTGAGTATACAAGCAGACCAACATCAAAAACAGGTAATAGAAAAATCTCACCTGTCTTGTCATCCAAGGTAACAACTCCATGCTTGTTGACCTTGGTCATGTTATACACAATGTAGTGAGGACTGACTTGCGCTGGATTCAAAACATCGTCCAACGATGGCAAACCCAATAGTTTCTGTAAACTGATATAAAAACAGCATGACACTACAAAATGAATTCTTCACAGTCTTATGCAAATGCTGGTTACCCAGGTCAAGTTGTGTTGTTGATTGCCACATATTCTGGAGAGATGCACTTCTGCACATTCTAACACACAACTACGGTTTACCATAAGGGGAGAAAACAAAACAAAAACAAATGTGGAAGACATGTCATTTGAATAGAGCAACATGACTATTCTATCGCATTACGATACATTTAGTTATTGTAATACACAATATACTTTAACAAGTATATTATGGGTTGTCGTCAATGCTTTTAAAAAATATGATTAATGATCTAACTGCATAATACATGTGCCTATTACTTTTCACAAAACATAAGTGACATCTTAATGCCAATCCTAATTTTACCACTGTTTAAAGCTTCTGCATTGTACTTCAAGCTGAAAAAAAAAATCACTGCCCTAGGCTTATTATTTACCACTGTTACAGCTCAAGTTGTCTACTAAAATCTACATCAGAAATGCTTGTATAGCAAATTAGTCAACCAGTCTCAAAACGCAGACTGATCATTTACAAAATATATATATTTATTCCTTTGTGACAGATAGAAATGCAATGCAAGACAGTGGAACTTACTGTGTTAAGGTTACACTTCTCCAAATCTCCTGAATGTCATCATCTGTGATATCTCTACAGTCCACAGTCTCCTCTGAGGGTGCGACATTGGGCGAATCTTCTACTGCTGGAACGATATTCTCCTGTAGAGAATGATACAGTGTGGTTGGATTGCTTCAGGGCATTCTCCATGTGAACTGTAAAAAACACCGGTCAGGCCTACAAAACTTACTTGGATTTCTTTGTCAAATTTCTTGGAACTCCTAAATTTGAAAAAGCCCTCTCTGTCCTTCAAAGATAAACTCTTTTTCCTTACACCTTCAGGACCAGCAGGGATTGGCTTTAATGGGGATGTCGACGGAAACCTGCAAAGCATTCGGCTCTGAGAACATGCCAACTACTCAAGAAGTATTTTCAATAAGAACAGAGCAGTAAGCTAGCCTACCTGTAGAGCTGACTGTTGTCCTCCAGGTCCTCCAAACCCCATCGTCCTTTGACATCTTCAATAACGTGATTTTTGAAGAACTTCTTCAAGAGCTGAACAGTCTGCTGCCTAGTGACTTCTGGTCCAAAATTGCTGTTGTTCCTCAGAAGTTCGTGTAACCAGTCAACAGCTGCGGTCGCCGTGAAGCAGTTCGTGTAAACTTTAAAGTGCTGCCGATGCTTTTTCAGAGGCATGCCCGCCCGGAATAGCTTAGTTACTTCATTCCACTGCAAAAGAACAGTGGTTGACAAAGTCAAATTCAGCACTAACATTAGTGCGGATAAGTTACACTAGCTAGTGCCAACATCTAAACAGATTTATTGAAACCCAAATACACACAGCAGTCGCGTTACAGTGAAGTGTAGTGTAGCTAGCAAGCGCTACGTAGAATTTAACTAATACTAGGATTACAGTCAAAGGGTTTTAAAGGTTTACGCTAATATACTGACCGAAAAGCAGTATAGAAAGCATAGAAAGAGCAACGTAATGATAAGGATATTAGCAAAGCAGCTAGCTAGCTTACTAGCTAACTGGCTGCTAAGCGTTGTTTTCTTCTCTTACCAGTTTCGTGGCCCTGTACGGACCAGGTGTGATAATATGCGAGTCCATTGAGACAGTTCCACGGACATCCACGACAAAACCGGTTCCTTAACGATACATACGATCAGAATCTAACTTCTATTAAGGCGAAGTGTTTCATTTTAGCTCCAAATAGCTCGAAGACACAAAACAAACTTTCTAACTAGCCCCTAACAGCAAAACTGCCATTTCGCCACCCCACAGCGACTCCCCACACAGCGAACCGTTTGAAATTGTGTGGTCGTCTGGAGAAGCGCCGGGATTGGACCATTTGTCTAGACACGTGACCTGCTTAGACACGCGTTTCCCTACCCAGCACTCCTACACTGTGTTTGCACTGTGATCAGTGTTGCCACTGATTATTTTTTAAAGCGACAAATCTAGCCACTTTTATGGTCTTATTAGAGACTTTTGGGTGAGCACACATGTTCTTCAGTTATTGTTCTCAACACCGGGGACTGCCGTGAGCCTCGTCCCACAATAATCATAGAGCTCAGTCAGTGTTAATAATTTAATCAGTGTTAAAATCTCTCATTTCAACGATAACAGCAGCACCTCAGACATAAAGCTTGGTCTACTTAACATTAGATCACTATCCTCGAAAGCAGTGATCGTAAATAAAATTATATGTGATCAGAAACTAGATGTTTTCTGCCTAACCGAAACCTGGATTAGACCTGATCAATATATAGCTCTAAATGAAGCCACCCCCACAGGCTATAAATATGTACATAGCCCTAGATTATCAGACAGAGGAGGTGGAGTATGTATAATCTATCAGAATACACTAGAGATTATTCAAAAACACTGTAACACCTTCACTTCTTTTGAGCTTATCTACATTAATATATCAAATCCAGCCACAAATAAAAAATACTTTCACATTGATTAATATTTATAGGCCTCCAGGGCCCTACTCTGAATTTTTTAAAATAATTTAGTGATTTTGCTGCAGACTTGGCAGTGTGCAGCAACAAAGTTATAATCGTAGGAGACTTTAATATTCACTTTGAAAAAGCAGACGATCCATTAACAAAGGCGTTTGTATCAATTTTAGATTCTGTCAGAATCACACAAAACATACTGTTACATTACTGTAATCATACCCTTGATTTAGTCCTGACCCTGGGTGTTGGCATTGATCAGCTAAATATTCTACCTCAAAGCTCAGTAATATCAGACCATTATCTAATCACCTTTGAGCTACATCTAAGGCAAAATGTAAATTCTTCTCCCCAACACTGTCTAAAGCGCACAATAACACCAATGACAGCTGTACAGTTTACTAAAAATCTCCCACCCCTATCAACCTCAGTTTACACTCCGTCAGACCAAAAGGAGCTCGTTAAATTAACAAACGATCTAGAGAATACCCTTCGATCAACCTTAGACAAAGTAGCACCGTTTAAAAGTAAAATGACAAGGCAAAAAAGGCTCGCACCATGGTACAGTGACCATACTCGTACCTTAAAACAAACAGTGCGGAAACTAGAGCGTAAATGGCGGACAACCAAACTAGAGGTGTTCAACTCTGCGTGGAAGGACAGCCTTAGTCAATATAGAAAGACTCTCATTAAAGCTTGCTCAGTGTATCTGGCCTCGCTGATCGAGAAAAACAAAAACAATCCCAGAATACTTTTTAGTGAGATCTCTAAACTTACTAAAAGCCAGGCAGATTCTCAACCCCAGATCCCAACATCTTTAACCAGTCATGTTTTTATGGACTATTTTAATAATAAAATAGAAAATATTAGACAACAAATCCAACCCTGCTTATTAAATCAACCATGGCCGTCACCTGATGTAGCTGCTTTAGAACATAACTTAGTTGTAGAACAAAGGCTGGAAGCCTTCTACCCGCTTTCACAGCCTGAACTAGAAAAAATTATTTCCTCAGCTAATTGTACAACATGTACACTCGACCCAATTCCCTCTAAATTGCTAAAAGAAATTCTCCCAATTATAATCAGACCTCTTTTAACAATTGTAAATTCATCCCTTAGCCTTGGGCATGTACCCCAAACCCTTAAAATAGCAGTTATAAAACCTTTAATCAAGAAACCAAATCTTGATCCTAGCGTATTATCTAATTATAGACCCATCTCAAACTTAACATTCGTATCTAAGATATTAGAAAAAGCTGTGGCCCAACAACTCTACCTGAGTAAAAATGACATGTATGAGAAATTCCAGTCTGGATTTAGACCCAATCACAGCACAGAGACAGCCCTAGTGAAGATTACGAATGATCTCCTTCTTGCCTCTGGCTACGTATCTTTATTAGTCCTACTAGACCTTAATGCAGCCTTTGATACAATAGATCATACTATATTACTAGAAAGATTAGAGAAAATGGTTGGAATCACAGGGACAGCCCTATCATGGTTCCAATCTTATCTAACAGGACGCTATCAGTTTGTAAAGATAAAAGATTTATCTTCAAACTACGCAGAAGTAAGATATGGAGTTCCGCAAGGCTCAATTTTAGGAACGCTGTTATTTACATTATACATGTTACCACTGGGCTCAGTTATAAGCAGACATGGCGTTAATTTCCAGTTCTATGCAGATGACACACAGCTCTATATATCAGCCAAACCTGACGATAAATTTAGATTACAGAAAATGGAGGACTGTGTAAAGGATATAAAACTCTGGATGTCACATACCTTCCTTCTCCTCAACAGTGACAAAACCGAGGTTCTCCTTTTAGGTCCAAAAGACTCTAGAAATAATCAGACTTAATGTTAGACTTGGCCGATGCTTCCATCATTCCTGGTTTAGCAGCTAAAAATCTTGGCGTCACATTCGACTCAGATTTATCATTTGAGCAACATATGGCTAATATTAGTAGAACAGCCTTTATGCAGCTTAGGAACATCTCCAAACTAAGAAACTCCTTATCACTACAAGACGCAGAAAAGCTAGTACATGCTTTTATTACCTCAAGGCTAGATTACTGTAATGCACTTTTGTCAGGTTGTTCCAGCAGGCACCTCAATAAACTTCAGCTGGTGCAAAATGCTGCAGCCAGGGTCCTTACTAAAACTAGAAAATTTGACCATATTTGTCCAGTTCTATCAGCACATTGGCTCCTAGTTAAATTCCGTATCGAATACAAAATTCTTCTATTAACATATAAGGCCCTACATGGCCTCGCTCCTGAGTACCTGCAGGATCTTATTGTATATTACGAACCATCAAGACTACTTAGATCTCAGGGTGCTGGATTCTTACTCGTTCCCAAAATTCTGAAAACCTCAGCAGGGGGAAGAGCCTTTTCTTATAAAGCCCCCCAACTCTGGAATAAGCTTCCAGATAATGTTCGGGACTCAGACACAGTCTCAATCTTTAAATCTAAGCTGAAAACTTATAAGTTTAGTTTAGCTTTTGGTAATTAATGTTTCTTAGATAAGGGCTGCAGGTCCAGGGGTTCGCGGACCCAGAGAATTGTAGTACACTGAGATGCTGGAGCTGTCGTCTCGCTGCTTACACGCGATCACTCAGGTTTGTTGACGGTGGAGCAGATAGATGCTGGTGTTCTCAGGGTGCGCCCGTGTCCGTGTTACCTTCTGGCTCTCTCCTTTTAATTATACTGTGATAATCAGACCTGCCGGAGTCGTCAGACATACCCTGATGCTGATGCTCAACATTCTCTGCCCTCCATAAAATTCCTCTTAGAAATAACTTTTCTCTTTTTACCTTCTTCGAGTAAATAGCCACCCAGCCCGACCTGCTGGAAGATTGTGGTGAGGTGAGGTCCCCTCTACCTGCGTCTAACCACCAACCCGCCACCACCCATGGCTCACCCGCCTGCCGCTGCTGCCTGTTTGGTGGCCGTGCTGAAACCTAGATGGACTCGTGTCTGTCTGACACTATTAATATCACCACTATTAACTTTCTGTTGTATCTTCTTTGGTAATTTTTAACATTAATGTTTAAATAGTCTGACCAGAGGAGGATGGTCCCCCTTGTGAGTCTTGGTTCCTCCCAAGGTTTCTTCCTCCAGCTCTGAGGGAGTTTTTCCTTGCCACTGTCCCCGTTGGCTTGCTTACGGGGGTCTTTGATCATTCATGTTATTTCTTCTTTCGTCTCTGTCCTTTATTAAGTACTAATTATGTAAAGCTGCTTTGTGACGACAACAGTTGTAAAAAGCGCTATACAAATAAATTTGACTTGACTTGACTCACTCGCCTAAAAAAATAATAAAAAAATAAAGAAAAGTAGATGCAATTAAAATCCCTTTGCTATTGCTATTAAGGTGAATTCATTCTATTGTGTTGAATTAACTGAGTGAACTTTGAGTTGCTTCAATGAGTATGGTGTCATTTAGGGTGATGAGTAAAACTCTGGTTTCAGCTATCTGCTGTCTGGGCATGTCTTTGCCACTCCATTGACCATCAGTGTGTACTCATTCCCCCAGGGTGTACTGTTTTTTTTATTATTATTTTTACAATGGTTAATTCCCTGGCCTCAGTGTTGTAGGTTATGTGAGTAAGCTGAAATTTTCTGGACTGCTGAGTGTGACTCTATGCATGCTGAGTACTGCAGTGTTCATTCTCATTGACACAACATCATACTGTCAGTGTCTTTGCTAGATAAAAAAATGTCAATCAACGTTAATGTCAACAAATAAAAGACTAACATTTGAAAAAAGCAAGGTTACTGAACCATGATTGTAAATTTGGGTTAACACATTATTCAGTGAAATAATATTATAAATAAGAAATATAATATTAAGGGAGATTCAAGATTTAAGACTGACATAATAATAATCTTATAATTATCAATATAAAAAGTATAATAACTATATATATGGGCTTAGCTATATTTGAAAGAATAAAGATTTATTCTAATATACAATGTGTAATAGATGACTAAAAAACATTTTATTTTTTCAACAAAGCTTCACCTAATTTAAGTGGAAAGTTCTGTTTCTGTAGGTGGCGCTGCAGGTCCAAAATTATCCTCGCTGTGATTTCACTATTCAGCGTTTGTCCAGGGTATTGGGTATGCTGTGGCTGTCGCTGCATGCAGTTTGTTTATTGTACGCTGGAGAAACAGTGGGCTTGGTCTGGACTTTGACATAATCGTACAGGCTGCTCTTCAGGAAGCGCAACGAAAGTCTGTGATATCAATCGCCCCGGATCTGCCTTGTTTACTCAGGTTGAGTCCGTTAACGTCATTCCTTTGCCTCCTTCGTTTCAGTCAGACGATCTCTGTTTTGTAGTGGTACAGGACATTTATCAAGGCACATCTCCTCTGAGTAAATGAACGGAAGGACATGGGATTATTCTAGATCTGGTCAAGGTAAACAAAATCTTATTTACTTTTTAAATCACTTTTCTCATACGTTTCAAAGGTTCCTAGGCTACTTTCATGACTGGATGACTGGTCAGTTTCTTAAACGACGAACCTCGAAGTTGTCTACCAAACAAATTGGTTGAGATTTTATGGCAAGTACCAGTGCTGGACAGGCGCAAAACAGTGTAGTGTACTGACAGTGTGTAGTACTTATTAATAAAGGCTTATTTAATTCGCAACGACAGTGAACAGTATATATAACCCTATATAATATAACCCTGCTATAAGATATTAAACTGCTATATAGAACTAATAGTGTTATCAGTGTTCATTTAACACTGGCAAATTTGCTATGTATAGAACTATTGCCTTTACTAAACATCTCTTTTTTAAAGAGCGTTCCTTAATTTTGAGTATTGTACAGACCTTTTTCTTCTCAAATAATAAACTGTATTTTCTAAACAAAATTATAATGCACAATAAATATTCGTTCTGGTTTTGAATTTCTGGCAGCCTAAGGACAGTACAGTGACAGAAACAGCAGAATGGCAGGTTCAGTGGCACATTGCTAATAACCATTTTAGGATTACGTCCTGGCTATCAGTACATTAAAACACAAATTACATATCCACTCTAAAGCAAACTACTTAGCGTCAGATATCTACAACTATGTCTGGTCATTTTCATCAACACAATTTAACAGTAAATCGGGAAATCAGGCACTACAGTGCAGTCACAGAAAATGCTTTGTTATATTATGTGCAAGTCATTTTAACCAGGGAATTTAACTATTAAATATATGTAGATAATAGTAAATTAAACATTGTCAAAAAACAGGCCTTCAGCAGTGCACTGCCTCGTCTTTGAAGACTCCAGCTAGGTAAAGTTAGATATTGGACCTACCTGCATTCAATCTTACATATCATTCTAAATCATCCTGTTTAACTGTAAATAGTCTCTCATTTGGGCTCTTATTTTGAGATGTGCCCAGACTGAACGTTTCCTGAAAGTCTACTGTTGATCCAACACTTCAATTTCATCCCAATGAGAGATTGGTCTCAAATAAGCAACAAGAATGAGGATGATTATTTAATATGAACAAGAGTCATCAAATATATCATAATATGTACAAGAATCATCAGCCCAGTTTGATTGTCACCCAATGGGCTCAAAAATGAGAGGTTTCAGTAGGGTTTCAGGGTTTGGACTAGGCCATTATAAAGGTTTTCTGTTTTTTTTAACCATTGTAAGACTTCTGTATGCTATAGGTTACCTTGATGAGACCTAGATCCAAATGGGACCGGAAACCTGAATTAGTGTTGTTTATGATTACTGTGACCATAGTACTTTGGCTGTGATTAAGCTAAGCATAACAAAATGAAGCAGTGCTGATGTTTAATCTGGCGTGGCAGTGTTATGCCAAAGAGTATTTAAATTTTAACTTTAAGAACCAATGTAGGGTGTCCGGAGCAGTGACACAGGCTTATTATACACAAAGGCGTTTTATTCAGTAACTACAGGGACTTCTGTAGAAACTGGTGGGGCTATTCTCTAGTAATATAAGTTTGTAATAACACTTTTGGCCCTTGGCTAGATGGTTTGTAGGCATGAAGACAATCACATTAAGAACAGTAGCTGAATTATTTTATTGCAAAACATTCCTGAATTCATGTGTACATTTCAAATATTGATTTACACCAAAACTTTAGAGTTACTCTCTCTAGCAAAAATGACATGGATGTCTTTTGGCGTAGATGTGCAAGGCAAAGCCTCAGATGTGTGCTACATTCTACATAAACTATATACACATATTTGGAAAGTTTTGACAAGCTGTTCTGATATTTCAAGCTCGGCTTAAACTCCAACCAGATTTTCTTTCCAGTTTTAGATCCATTGTTGTAATTAGAAACGTTTGGTGGGATTTCTTTATTACCTTGAACTTCAGTTGTTATCTGTTGTTGATTATCGTTCCTGAAATGTAACTTAATGATTACCCTAAGAATAGAAAATGTGGTCAGTTTTCCCTTTAAGATAACTCTGAGATTGTGGGCCTATTACAATGGCCATCCTAAATTTAGTGTGCCAAACTGGGGAATGTGTTAACTGAGTGGTGTGTTCACTGATTCACTTTTTTGCTCATTAGCTTTTGCAGTTCTTACTCTTTCAACTCTACCAGTTTCGGTTGTTCTATATCCTTTTTTTTTACTTTGTTCTTGTTCCTTACCTGAATTAGATATGGTATTTCCAAATTCACACTCTCATTAGTCACTTGGACCTATCACTTATCATACCTTTTAAGTTAAAAACTCTGCCTTCATATAAGCCTCCCTTCATTTAAAGCTGCCAAACCTTAAATTCATGTTCCATTATTCATCTCCTTATAACAAGCAACGCAATCAGGTAGCAACAGCAAACCCAAACACTCCCATTACAAACAACAAAGGTCTGTCTACATGCTCCCAACTGCAGAAGCACCAGGTTCCTCATCAGTTCCACATTTCTCATCACTTGTCCGTATCAGGGAAACATTTATGTAATTTGTGTAAACGTGCCCAGCTAATGGAATAATAAAAAAAGATTGTCAAAATATTTTTTTTCTGGGTAGTCTACTATTTCAATACATCCCAGTGGTACCTCCAAATGATAATTTGTTAGACCCTTATTTTAAAGAGAATAGTAGACTCCCTGGCACAGTATTTACTGTACAATGAGCAGGAAGTATTTATTTCTTATAGTGTTTGATGGGGGAGTGGTAGTTAATCTAGGACATGCTACTTACAGCCCCATTGACAGAAAAAAAAGATTTTCACCAAGAAACATACTACTGAGCTTTTCAATAGTCCTTTGTATTTTGTTATACATCATAAACTACACATAGTATGGACGATTAATCATTTTATACAGTATAGGATCACACATGAGTTTGTGGCTGCTTAGTGCTTATCATTGTCATTGCTAAACATGTTGAATCACACATTTTATTAGATACTAGGCAAAAGCATCAAACATCTTGAGCCTTAATACTTATATGTATGTCTGTGTATTTACATTGACAGCAATGTGTCATATGTATCATACACATACTGCACCCTATAAGCAATCATATTTGAAATTATATAATAATAAATCAATGTAGTGGGACATAAATGCAAGATTTAGGCATTTAGTTTGCATGAAGTTGTGGAGTGTTATGTTTCCATTACTTGTTAGTTTTACCAAACATACAATGTAACCTTTTTTGGATAATATATAAAACCTTTTTTGTTAAGAGTGCCTTGTTTTAATAACTATGTGGTCAGGTACTGATTTTTTACATTTTACCAAGGATCATTTGAAAAAAACTCCATCTAGATTGAGTAAGTCCTTTGAAACACAAATGTTTTGGTATTGGTGTAATGGTGTAGATTTTAATCAAGTTTTGAATTGTTTCATTTTCTTCTTTGCTCCACAGATGTACACACTCCTGCTTTTATTTTACTTAGGAGGAACCACACTGCAACTAGTAAAATGTTTCAGTGATGGAAATTTAGATGAGACTCCAGATGTATGTAATACAATGGCTCCTGATCATGGCACATTTAGAAATTTAGATTTTTTCACAATTGCTCCTCATTGTTTTATTGTCGCACAGTCTGGATTATCTGGTGAGTCTCTATTACAATTCATGTTCCAAACACTCTTATATTTAATGGAACCAAAATGGATCTCATATTAAATGCATTTAATATAACATAAATAAGATGTTCTTATTTCCTGTTTGTTTGTTGTTTTACTCTGTAGCCTGGCTTTACCACAGTTGAGTTAGATTTTAGTCAGACAGTTAGGTGTGTTCTAATGCTCTGCAGGAACAGCTAAATCAACAGGAATCAAAAGACATACAATACAACCAGGCTAACAAAACAAAAACTTGCAGAATTGTAATGGATTATACATGTGCAACTTTTGATTATGTCATTATTAAAACAAATTTATGCTAAAATGATTTATCTTCATATTATTTTAATCACTTTCTATAGGCACTGTGACACTCCGGAGACAGAGGTCATATTTCAGTGGTTTCATGTTGGAAGCAAGAGATATCAACGACAATGTACCTTTGGGTGAATTCAGTCTGTTGAACCCAGAAATCAGCAGACTGCAGACTTGTCATGGCAGTGTAAGTGTCTCACAGTAATTCAAAGTGATTGTTTTAAATGAAAAAGTTAAGTGTAGTTAATAAATATAATTCAACATTCGTTTTATCTTTTTATTTTTCCAGCCTAGTGCTGTTACTCAGATAAATAACCAAGATAAGAATGAAGTAAGTGTGAAATGGACTGCACCTGCACCTGGACAATACTACTTTGTGTAGGTATCAAGAACTATTTTTTTATGAATAATAACAATAACAAGAACTATGAAACTTTTTTTTGGATAATGGCAACATATAGGTCCATTTGTAATAAAAGGTCTAAACATTATTGAGTTCATCATGTGTGTCATTCTTGTGTCTTCGCAGAGCTACCTTTGTTCAGGACTTAGGGTCATGGTTCAGAACATCCTTAAATTTATCAGCAGACTGTGAAACACTCATAAACATTGCTGCCACTTCTGCATCCCAACAAACTACTGTTACTACAACCCTGGTACCCACCTCAGCCACAACATGTGTAAAAACAGAGAGCATTACATCAACCGCTACCACTGTTACCTCTACATCTACATCTGCCCCTAACCAGACATCAGTCAGCACTACTATAACTGAAGTCATTACATCACTGGTAACTTCGCTGGCAACTTCTACAGCATTTACTACATCACCAGACAACACTACTGCTAAAGCTACAACGCCGGTATCCATTGCTACGTCTGATCTTACAACAGGTCTGACAACTAGCACTGTTTCAACAACTAGAACTGTTTCCTCTACTGTTGATAATGGTAATTCGAGCAGCACTTTCGGTAACACTTATACTACAACATCTCTTCTTGCTTCTGCCTCTACCAAACAAACAGAAAACACAACTGTATCTGGCACCATCATATCATTTGTACCAACCTCTACACCTGACCCTACAAAGAACATTACTTCAACATATAGCACTGTAGATGAAGGCAGTACAACTAGCATCTCTGTGAATGTATCTGCAACACCCACCTCTACTCCTAATGCATCAGCTTCAGTTACTCCAACATTTGCATCAACACAGGGTATGACCTCAACAGTTCCCTAGGTACTCCACATCTCTGCTTGCTTCTGCTTCTACCTACCTATCAGACTACACTATTGTGCATGGTTCAACTGCTTACCTGTTTTCCGCTATCAGACAGCACTACTGTAACTCAAGTCACAACATTCTTAGTATCCACTTCTACTGCAAATCCTACACATCAGCTTCTAGAACTAATTGTTCCTGTTCTGCCTAATTAATCCTTTATCTTGTACCCACCTTTATTCAACCCCTCATTATTGTGACAAGACAACCAATGTTATTCATCTGTCTTATTTAACTGTCTGTAGTTTTAATGCTAGGGCTGATTTCTTACTTGTCTTGTTGCCTAATTGTCAGTTTCCATTGCATTTATTGCAATACTGATTTTTTTCATTTTTTACAGTCTCTACTGCACGCCAAAATTGCACATATTCGGTAAGAAGAACATGAACATTTTTTTTAATTTTTTAATTTTCAGGGTGTGCTATTGCTAAAATATTTTTATTATATTCTTGCTTTCATCTTCCTCTATTCAGCAAACCATCAGTACTCATATATTTCCTTAAACCTACACACACACATCTGCAAGACAATCTGCAACAAATAGCAACAGCTGTAACAACAAACATGCCTAGTTTAGGTTTAATTTCCCCAAAATGTAAAAAGTAACTTTCTTTCCATCTGAAGTAAAATGTCCATCTAAATTAAAATATGTAGGCCAAATTTATATATAGATCCATACTGCATTATAAGCACCTTTGTGAATCAAGTATTTAGGTTAGGGAGAGTCAGTCTCAGTATCCCTTTCGGAAGGAAAATAGTGGTGCATCTCTGCTTTATTTTTTTTAAAAGGTAATTAAATAGTCATAATACAACACTTGGTTTTCTACATGACAGGCTGTGTAAAACCTGGAATTATCTTTTTTTCTTTCTTCAATCTTCTAAATAAAAGCTGTAGAATAAGGCCTCTAATGACAATCCCTATCAGAAAACAATTGTACATGTTCTCTTAGAATGGGGTCAACAACTCTGGACCTGCTGGAATGGAGTCCAGCACGGTTCTGTATATTCCTTGCATTCCATTCTTTTTTTTTCTGAAATGCAGGAGTGATCATTATTTTACGAAATAATGTTTTTGACACAATCTGTGCCAGATAATGACCCCACAGTACTGAAAGCAACTGGGTTAGAACATTAATTTGTTTGTCTATTATTTATGTTTGTTTATTAATGTGTGTTTGTGTGTGTGTGTGTGTGTGTGTAGAAATTCGGGACTGACTGTATCTTAGTTCTGCTGTTGCTCAGCTATCTGTTTCTTGCTGAGGTCTTCCTATTGCTGGTGAAACACAGAAAGAGGAAGTGCCTGGTTGCAATGAAGGTAAGATGCCTAAAAAGAACTGAGAAATACTTTAGCATCTCTTCCTCTTTAATCCTAGTAACATATTTGCAGTGTTTAACACTGTCACTGACCAAATCTTAAATGAAATAGAAAAGTGACCCTTTAAAATAATAATAAAAAAACTATCTCACAATCTTTTCACAGGTGTGTTCCATTCTTTCTGTGGTTCTCTCAACAGTGGCTTTTATCCTCTTGTTGGTGTTCACCAAACTGGTAAAAATGAATTTTCTGTTATATTTCATCAGCTAGTGTTTGGTGTCAGACTATAGGGTGCAATACTTTAGCCTTTGTATTATCTATTTTCTATGTAAGCATTTGACTTGGAGGGTGCAGAAATAGCAAGACAAATTAATGTATGTCCATAATCGTTATGAAGTCCTTTACTATAATATTAGTACCACTGACAGCAACATGTGTGGTGTGTAAAAAGTAGGAAAAATAGGCAAGCATAAAAATCTCCCGCTATGTAGTGGTCAGTACTTACCAAAAGTGGTCCAACAAGGGACAGCTGGTGAACCGACAACGGTGTCATGGGCACCTAAGGCTCATTAATGTGATCCATGGAACTTGGATTTAAAGGGTGTGCTGCTAATGCAAGATACCACAGGACGCCTTCTTGCATGTTCAGATCTATTGTAGATCTCTATTTAAATGGGCTATGAAATGAATCTCTTAATATGTTTGTGTGTTTTCCTAATATATGGTCAGATATTAATTACTATTAGTTGTTAAGTAAAGAGATGTTTGCATGTTTTATGTCTCCTCTGGTGGAATTGTGTGAGGTAGAATTGTTGAAAGTTGTGATAAAAGATTTCTTAAACTGTATTAGAAGAAGGTGTTTGTTGCTTTAAGGAAGGTATAAAAACACAATAAAACACAGTGTATTACAGTGTATTAAATAACTCCTTGATTATAAACAGTTATGACTATTCAAGAATTCAGTACCATCTGTTTACTCTCTGTGTGTTTCTGTGTTTGTGTAGGTTGTAGCCCAAGTTTTAACAGGTTTGGCAGTGCTTCTGAACTTGCTCCAAATCATTATGATTTTTTTGTTCAGAGGACCAAGCCATGAGTTGTAAGTATTGCCTGTTTCACTATTTCACAATGTAAATACTGGTTTAAATGTACTGTAAAAGTAAATGGTATGGTAGCTGAAAAGAAAATCAGTTCTTATTTCAGTTTCGTTCTGTTTGGGCTTCCTTTCCTTTTGCTTTCCATTTTGGGCTTCCCCAATACCCAATGCCTTTTACGCAGCACTGAACAGGAAGTCATAGTCCAATGACACCTAATCTTAAATCAGTGTGCTTACTTGCTCTTATATGGGACATGGTCTTCCTTTTTTAAACATGTAGATATTAATCTGCAAGGATACTTTGTCGAGGCTTCTTGGGTTGTGGTTCACATACAAAAAACAATGATCCAGGAAACCAGAAATAGCAGTTCATAAACATAGCTGAGCTGTAAACTGCTGTAAACACATGCAAGACTTGAGCCACATGGTAAAAGGGTACTAATATGAAATTGCCTATTTATATATAGACATAACACAACACAAGTGTAGAGTAATGACTTGAATCATATAATAAATATCAGTATTAATTTCTATTAGTATGTGTCATGCCCACTGAACGTATGCTGCCATTTATAGTACTGCTGTGATTTTGATTATTTAATTAAGCATTCAAATTGCTTTGGATCCTAAAGAGAAATGGTCCGCTCTGGTATTATAGCAGGAACCACAGTGCAATCTACTTCCCTAAAACGTCCTTATTTCAATTGGGTTCAAATGGCAGTTATAGTTTGTATTATAAAATGTTTAATTTGCTTAATAAGACACACATTAAATAGCTGTAAATAATAGGAGTTTCCTAGTGTTGTCATTTATCTTAAATACACAAACCTTAAAAAGTATATAGCAATTCTTTTTTTTTTACTGTATCAATTTGGTGGCTGTCTTTATAGCTGTGAATTTGTGTGTGAGTGAGGGAGCGAGAGAGATAGGATTAAACTTTAATTCTTTATGATTTAAACCAATGAAAGGTGAACTTTTGTCCAAAATTTCAAATAAATGTTTATTATACTTCCCACTTCCTTGTGCTACTGTATGCTGAGACCTGATTGCTGCGATGGTATTCAGTTCATTATTAACATGATTGCATTAGGGAAAAGATAATGTTTTTGCATTCTGCAATGGAAAGCATTGTTTATTGGCTGAACTTTGTCCACCATCAGCCTTGAATGAAAGTCTCTGAGGAAGCTGTCATTATTGCATTATTGGCAGGAAACTACTAAAATAATGGTGTGTGCTGGACTTGTGCTGGACTGACATTTATCACCCAGTTTAATCTGGGATCTTTTACCCTGTTATAGATGTACAATATGTTCAAGCCTATCCAGAATATTTATATATAAAAATGGGGAAATGGTACATGCTTAATTACCATTATTTAAGTTATCTGTATCCCCTGCACACATAC
The DNA here is from genome assembly GCF_030463535.1 of Salminus brasiliensis. Lineage (NCBI taxonomy): Eukaryota > Metazoa > Chordata > Actinopteri > Characiformes > Bryconidae > Salminus > Salminus brasiliensis. The sequence continues at coordinate 13,457,470 of NC_132883.1, forward strand.
TAATGTAATGTCATGCAATCTAATGTATTCACATACTATCACATCTAAAGAACAAGGCACTTTGAGAGCATTCAAAAATCGCTATGGTGAAATAACCTTGTCTTGGCAGGCTCTCCACTAGTCTTTCACATTGCTGTTAGGTGACTTTATGCCTTTCATAGTCTGCAAATTCAGGTAACTCAGCTTTGTTTGATGAAATACCTGGAATAAAATGGCTGCCATACACATAGACATGCCAATTAAAACAAAGAAAATTAAGTGGTATCTTAATTATTTTCCAGAGCTATATATTGAAATACATTGCCAATAGATTGGGATGCTCTGGAGGAGCCATATGTGAGCCTAAGTCCGGAATGTCCAACTGCAGTCTTGAAGGGCCAGTTTTCAGCACGGATTTCTCTGCTCAAACACAGCTTAACTTGACAGTTAATTACCAGGTTTAACCGAAGTGCTGAAGCTTTTGTGAACACTGGCCTCCCAAGACTGAGTTTGGGCACCCCTGACACAAGGCTACCAATTTTTGGACAAAGTGTGTATGATGTTTTCATTAAATCATATTTAATTGTAATTGTATTTTATTTTTGTTGACTTTTCAGAAGGAGACATTTCTGTTGGGCCTTTGGATTGTTTGCCTTTGTAAACTTTTGCTTGATATGTAAGATTTCCTTTTATATTTTAAACATGCTAATTTGTTTGTTTTAAAATGTGGAAATTTAACAGGACAAAAGAAAATAATTACTTTTTGATGTAAGTAATAGAACAATAGAGTGAATATAACCCTCACATTCAATCAATTGCTCTACTTATATACATATTTTCATGATCAGTCCCATTAACTGTGCACCTTTGTGCATTGTTCTTTTCTCTCCTGATTACAGCTGCTGCAATATTTGTTGGACTTTGGTTTTTTAAGAATCAGTGTTTGTGGCTTCTTATAGTGATGGCAGTTTATCTGGCATGCGACTTGCTGTTTTTCTTGTACTTTTCAAATTTTGCATGTAAGGCACTGGAACCTCTGCATCGCAAGGTAAGATCAACTTTTTTACTAAACTAGATAAAATGATCTGTGTGCTTTCAGTGACAAAGTTTTGGGTTTTGTATTTTTTTATACTAAATAAAATATGCATTTGAAGGCCCAAAAAGTTTCAACCCTGCAATAAGTGTTTGTTTCTGTTCTTCTTTTTGCTTTCAGATGACATTGGGTTCTTGCTATCTAGTTAGCCTTATCATCATAATACTCTTAAATGTGGCCTTTACAATAGCCCTTATAGCAGGAATATTTGTGTGTCCACAGTCCTGTAGCGCTTTTTATCCAGAAAATGGCTGATTCTGTGTTGTTATGTTGTTTTCTTTTTATTTGTCTTATTTGCATCTGTTCACTATCAATTCACTATTCATACTTTAAATACTAGTGTACATAGTGTATATATAGTCTACATACAGTATTCTTAAAATGAGAAAACTGAGAAACTGAAATCAGAATAGATGCAAATTATTTTAAAAGAATTGTATCAGACCTAGAGATAGATTTACTAAAAGAAGCAAAATACTGTCAAAATTGACACCAAAGTTTTGTGGTGCAAGTGGCAAGTTGAGCAGGAATTGTATGACCAATGCTTTATAAACCATTTGGCTCATGACATTTTCTTATTCTTCTGCTTATTAGGAGATTTAAAAACGTTTCCTTCAGAACTTCACGATTTTTAAAATAATAGTTAAGTAAAACAAATTACTTGAAGTGTTATATTACTGTTACAGTATTTGTAATCCTGTTCATGGTGAGCATGAACAGGATTACAAATGTTAAGTGCATCCTGTTTATGGTGAGCACTTGGTTATTGGCATCAAATCAACAGAAGCCAAAGTAACAAAGCGACTAATAGTAAAGTTAGTAAAGTACCTTTAGTAATGCAAGAATTGCACAAATAAAAAGTTTTTTGTATGTACTTTTAACTATATATATGATAGTTTTAGTTTATTTCTTCCATTCATCAAATTTGTAATAATGTGTCATGGCAGCTGTTTAATAAAAGTGTGTGGATGTATGCTTAACAAAAAGGTGTTGTCAGAGGAGATGTCATAGCATATCCTCTTTTGGTTCCGTGAAGAAACATGTTTGTGTGAGTGTGAAGAACTTTTTAAAGGTCTACAGGACCTTTACCTGGTGTACTTTACCAAATTAAAGGTTCTATATAACAAACATGGTTCTTTATTAAACTAAAAGTGGTTCTTTAATGACATTACTAAAAGGACTATTTGGACCCACCCAGAGAGAGCAAGACGTGTGTGATCTTTGAGACTACTCCTTATCGATGATCAGTAAACAATAGTTGATCTGGTCTCTACATTAAGTACTTGTAATGCTGATAAGTTCCACCATGGACAGTGGACCAGTGTAGTGCAGTGCTGTCATTTAATGCTGTATCAATGTAAATCTATTTTTAGTTTCTATAGTGTTATGTAAGTAGTATGTATTTTTATTTATAAAATCACTTCTTAATCCATTACTCTGTGGCCTGCATTGTTGTTCTTGGCTGCTGGTGGCACCAAACAGGTCACTAGGATCATTTTGTGCAGCAAATCTTTTAACAACAGTTTTTGTGGCCACTAAAATTTGTAATTTCCAATTCTTGATGCAAGCTTACAAATTTCTCAATATGTAATTGGACTGCTTGAGGCAGTACTTGTACACACAATATAGACCATTGATAGACCATAGAACTGCAAAATTGCATAATCATTAAAAACAATGTTGAAATATCCCATGTTGAAATGTCGCTGAATTGGTCTTTCCTCAGACTATGTGTAACAGTGAACAGTCACTGGCAATGTTAATGAAATATACGCTGCTTTAAATATAATTTGTGGGAAACAAGAACTGAGAGGATAAGGTTAATATCCTAAATCTGATACTGAAAATCAGTGTAACACAGCATTTCCTTCTCTTCCTGGAAAGCAGACAAATGTTTACACAATATTTCTAAGTACACTTCCGTCATAAATGTGTTGTGCATAGATGTGAATCATCAGAGCATTTAATCTACATAGACTAATTAATGTTAAAATTTATCAAATTTAACACTCAGTGTTCATTTAAGATGTTAGAAATGTTATGTAATAAATGGCAATCCAATTTTAGATATGGCGCATTTCATACTAAGGCTTTACATACATTAATTAAAGATACAAATGATCAATAAAATAAAAAAGGTATAGACAGTTATAGACAGAAAAAGGCAAAAAACAGTTACAAGATGTTTACACTTGTCATGGCTGGTTAGGCCAGACACCGCGGGACGAACACTCTGGATGGAGCCAATGCAAGTACTTTTATTTACAGAAAAGGGGTGCAACACAGAGGGTAAACAAAAGCAAGCAATGCAGCAACTAAAGTGACTAAACAGTAAAACAACATAAACTCGACAACTAAAACAGCAAACACAAAAGCACAACTGAGACCGGGGGGGGGGGGCTGTGGGGTGGGTAGCCGAGCTGTAGCCGAGCTCCTTAAGTACCCCCCGTCTCAGGTGAAACACATTACTAAACAAGACATGACATAATTAACAAAACCAAGAACATGTGAGACGACAACCAAACTGAACCAAACATATGAACATGAACAGAACACTGAACCAACACATTGAATCAAACTACAACTGAAACTCAACAAAAGTCTTTAAGGGAACCTGCGGGCTGCGGCTCGAGTCCGCCCTGGGGGCGGGCGCGATGACACGGGCCTGACAGTACTCCCCTAAAACAGCATTTCAAAATCTATTCTGTAGCTCACCAGAATCCAGTCCATTACAGTAATGTTCTCCTTTTATATAAAAGTGTCCCATGACTGAAACTGTGAGTCATCACAGTTTAATGGCAGCTGTGTTAGTATGTTTTGAGAGAGTGCCTGATAGAAGTAAACCATTTACTCATCAGATCATTGGTTACAAATTTAAAGATGGTTAGATGGTCAGATGGCAGAGTATTGAGACAGTATGTTGATGATGTAAGGTTTCCTCTAGCCACAGTTTCTTGTTATTTCTGTTAAGTTGTCACATGGTAACCTTGTAGTTTCTGAGTAGTGGCCTAGGTTCATTATTTTGCTGTGTTGTTTTTGGTGGTCATTTGCTTTAATGGTTAATCAAATCTGTTTTATTTTTGCCCTGAAAAAGCCTCTGTGGAAAGAAGCTCTAATGCTGCCTGTTTTCTTACCCTGTCAACTATTCTTGCACTTATGTTCAGCTTTCCTGCATTCTCTGCTACTACAGTTTTCTTCAGTTTTACCATGGCAAAGACACCCAGTTAACTAGGAGTGTATCAAAGTGCTTAAAGTTGATGACATTGCTATGACCTCTATAAACTAATGACTAAGACAGGAGCCTGTTTGAATAACTGGAGAAGACAGTATGTCAAAGAAAACAGAAATAGTCTGAAAGGGCAACATTAACCATGGTTGGATATGTCAAGGCCTTTAATAATAACTACATTCAGAGGATGGCCTCAAGTGGGTAGCCTCTTTTAACATGCTGTGATAGAACAAATGTATCAAGTCAGGTATAAAATACTTTGGAAATAGGACAACTGTGGTATTATCTACGTAGATGTTAAAGTCACAAGTTCAGACGTTCAGCAAAGAGGTGTGTAAATGATTCACAGTTCAATTCTTTGGGGTGTAATGACATTGCATTTTGTGATAACTTTTTATCATTTTTATCATGTGTGTTTTTAGGATGTGTATCCTATCAGATTTTCATAATGCTGATGGGGTGTAACATTTAATGTCAGTTTGCCAGGTTGGTTGCAAAGCCAAACAAAAGTGAGCATTTAAAAATACAGTACTAGAACTCTTGTACACTTGGCACTTTGTGATAACAATGTCATGACCTTTAAGAGCTCTAGAAACATGCCCTGAACTGTCTTGAACAGCAGAACCTTTGTACAAATAGTATAGACAAATATAAAACACAGAGAAATCTGACCATTATGTGTATTTATATGGTATGGAAACGTAAACGTTAGTGTCTGGGATTTTAGTAGTCAAACAGGGAAGGGCCAGGCATTTTAAAAAACAGAGAGCATTTTATTAGAAGAAAAGAATTTTGTAGAGCTATCCAGGTATATCCCAAAATGGTGGGATTATCAGAAGCATGTTTTCCAACAATAAAGTTAGCAGCTGCACCAGGGCTGATAGAGAAAAATGTCAAGAACCCCAAATTATGTTTTTTAGTGTCACAAAGTCCAATGCTCAAGAGCATGTGTAGGGCACAGCAGAGCACAGTTTTGCTGTACTTTAGTCTGGAGAGCTCTCACTGTGAGTTATATACACATATACACTTATATATACATAAAAAACCTTTGTCTTTTTTTTTGTGTATTTAAACATATGGACATTTGATCTTTACAATATTGGGAGATGGAGGTCATTTGACTAAACACATAAAATTTAAAATAATAATAATAATAATAAATCAAAAAATGTCATTAATAAAATGTTTTATATAATTTTATGGTCAGAAATATTTATCTGATACTTCTGTCAAAATTCCTACATGCCATCGGAATATAAGATGATTATAAGGATGTACTCTGAAACAACATAAGATATATATGTTAACATATTTTACCCCACATTAGGTTGTGCTCCACTCTCCCCTACCTCTTTGAATGAACGTTTTATGCCATTTTAAAATCATGCATAATCTGGAACAGCTGTGTTACAACACACCACCAAACTCTTTAAAGATGTTCATGTTTCCAAACTGTCTAAAGTTTTGCTAAGAGGAGCCTAAGGGGGTATTTGGTGGCTCAAATTTTTTGATAGTCCTTTACACATGTAAAGATTAGAGGATTTTAATGTAATTTTATACAAAAACACTAAATAAGTTTTTATTTCTGCATTCAGGACTTGTAATAATACAAGTAACAATAATGAATATTGACGTGTGTATGACTAACCAGTGTTGGCCACATACACTTCACTTGTTATTATTAGTCCCTGCATACAGGAACTTCCTCATTGCTTTGAATGTATGTGGAACATTTCCTTTTAGCAATGAACATGTTTACCTCACACATCACAAGGCAATGGGATTGTGTAGATTCTATCTAATAAAGTTTCCCTTCATTAGCTGTACTAATTACAAAACAAATCACAAGTATTGTTATGTCACATTACCACAGGTGTGAAGGCAAGTTAAGTCTCACAATATGTAAATGTCTAGTATATCGCTGCTGTCCAAAAACATGAAAAACATTTATCTCCATTTTTGTTCGTTTTTAGTTTTCTTCATGGTTTGACCCGTGTAGCTGCCCTGTACACCTGTAAATAATTATGGGTGAATAGAACAACAGAAATGCTCCAAATTACTTCAAATAAATGTTTGTTTTACATTGATTTTAATTCATTTAAAGTTAAGAGCATTTTTGCTTTTTTTTCTTTCTTTTTTTTTCCTGCTCTATGGTCAGGAAGTATGATCTTGTGGAGTCCGGACCATTAAAGAACTTAATTAAAGAGTTAATTCTAAATCAGAGGTGATCATAATATTTTGGTATGAGTGTGTGTGTGTGTGTATGAAACAAATGCACACATAGTTTCACATAGTTTCAAGGTTTGTCTTAGTCATGCTGTTAAATTACCCAATACTAGTGTAGAATCCCACACATTAGTTTTCTGTTGACCTTTGTATGTATCTATCACATTGTATCTGTTCACATTGTTATTCTAGTCTACAGTCGTGTCTGGTCGCATTTTAATCTATTTTAATCTTGCAACAACAAACAGAAACAAGAATGTTTCACACGGTACACACACGCGCACACACACAACACTTATTGTTCTGTATTTATATCAGCAGATATATAAGCAGTAATATGTATACATATATATATATATACATACATTGTAAAATATGTCTTAATCTGCTTGTGGCTGGTTTAGGAGACACAGTAAGTAGAGTTACATGTACTTACATGTAACTGTCACATGATGCTGCCAAGAGGACAATGTTGGATGAATATTTCTGGTCAGTATACCACTCGTACCAGCGCAACAGAATGAGAATGACTCATCGCTCAAATAATACCTGCTCTATGGTGGTCCTGACCATTGAGGAACATGTTGAAAAGAGGCTATGCAGTAGGAAGTCTGCAGAGAAACAGATGGACTACAGTCTGTAATTCTGCAAAGAACCTTTATTATGATCAATGGATCACAACCTTTCCTTGAACAGGAAATAGTTTACAGAATTAAATGATGTCCTTGTATGAGGACACCAGGTTTATTTTCTTTTTTATATTTCTTTTACAAATAGCTATTAGCTTTACAAATTTTACAACCAATGAATTCCATGGCAAGGATAAAAAATATAACTTTGTTTCAATATAAGTGGTTAAAACAAATAAATAATGACAACATCAAAAACACAACCAAACACAACCTTTCTGTCACAGAACTTCGAGAAGGCAACATCTTTGCTTCTTTTAAAGTAGCAATAATTAATAAGATGCCAGTCAAGGTTTACAAAACATCTACAGAAAACAAGTACAGAATCAGCCCTGGCTAAAGTGGTTAATTATTTATCAAATGGTCTCATTTTCTTGTTGTGTTTTAATCTTGGTACTGTTGAATGCATGTTCTGCATTTGACACTATTGATCACAATCTTGTTCCATGGACAAGTTCTTTCTTGATTTAGGTTCTATCGGACAGACAGGTATTAGTTGGTAAGTGTGAATGGAGATCTAAAAGAGTCTAAAAGAGTTTGCTTTTACGTCTACAGCTCAGTTACATAGAATGGAAGACTGAAAAAGAGCTTGGATGAGTTGTATTCTTCTAAATAAAGTCGTTTGGTTAGGTACGACTTCTGCAGGTGACGAACTTTCAGACTGTCCCCCTCGATTTTAGTTTGACATTTTTCATTGAAACCAAAAATGATTGAATGTTTTTTGAGTAACACTTTACATGGGGTTAACATTTGATCATGAATCATGAGACTAGATTGTTGTAATAGATTATATATGTCCCTGCTGTCTCACTACACAAGATGGTCTAGAATTCTTCAGCCTGTATTCTTATTCTTCTTCTTAAAGTCATATTACCCCAGTCCTATATTACTGCCAGCCTATCAAGTCTCAAAAAGAATAGGATACAACATACATTTATCCTTTAATTAGAAATTTACTGAGATAGGGAACTATACTCTTTTTTTTTTTTTTAAACACTACAGCAAATGTTTTACTGTAAACGCCACTAGACAGTGTCTTAACCTGTCCTTATTTTAGAACACCACTTCTAAGTTGATGTAAAAATGTATAGGGTAATGCAAAGCTGTTGTCATTATAAGATGATGTTACGGTGGTGGTCTAGAAAGTAGCTGAAGAATATTATGATATTCCTGTGTGTCTCAAAGTTCTTGCCCTGCCACCATAAAATAGTGGGGATTCACTTATTAGATTTCTGTCAGACAGATGTAAAAAAAATAATAATAATAATAATTAATTAAAAAGTAGCTGAATCTGAAGACAACCTTATCTTCAAAGTATTGATAGCATCTGTCTCATTGACATACCAGCATTCCAACATTCATGTTCGTTCTGTGGAACTGAGATAAGCTTACATGGCAATAGATCCCTTTATTTATTTACTTTTTTATGGTAGGCATACATGAACTATGAACCTTCTTTCATTATGTCTATTTGTCAATGACAATGAGCTGAAATGTATGATTAGAAATCCCATGACGCAAAAATAAGTCCATATCAGCTTGACAGAATGACTTTTTATGTAACAGGTTTAACGTTACAAGGATCTAGACACAGCTGTCTGCTCTTCACCAGGTTTATTCAACAGTAGGAAAAAAAAACTTTATTATTATTTTTTTTAATACAGGATTATTAGGCCACTTTAAGCAAATCAGCAAAATGTCAATAAGCAAAGTACAATATGATTCTGCTGCTGCGCCTGATGCTAAAAATATTTAGGACAATGGTCCCTTTGTTAATATGTTGTTTCTATGTACGTCACAAAGAAGAATTTGTCAGCAATGCTTTTAAGATAAAAGCTTCCCCCATCTTTCCGGTTTCTGCTTCACGCCTTTCATTTGGGGTGAGTGCATTGTGGAGGCTTGCTCTGTAATGGGTACACCTCATATAAAGGTTATATATAAATAGCAATAGTAATAATAACGACTACATGAAGTAATAAGCAATGAATTAACAGAGAGAATCTAGCATGTTTGCTTTGTTTTTTTAATGATGAAGCATTTTTACAGTGGTAATTGCAGCTATGTGTAGCAGGAGTGGCTAAGGTACAGAATAGCAACTAATTTGTTAGGAATGACAAACACTGAACATCTGACAACAGATCCACAACCTAGTATTGCAAAATAGAAGTCTGTGCATTCCTGGAAGGTGAATCTTTTTTTTCCATAAAGGTCATTACTGAAACCAGATATGAAAAAAACAGAACTATGCACACAGCCATTTTCAAAAGCTCTATTATATTAAAAAAAACAATAACTTTAAACGTTATCATCTCAGTTTCTTTTACACCTTTCTCCTCTTCATAAAAGCTTATTCCTCTCTCTAACTTCAATATTGTGTCCCTCATTTAATGCTTACTATTCTCAGGCTAGAATTAATTCAAGTTCACAATATACCCTATATGGACAAAAGTATTGGGACACCTTCACATTCGTTGTTTCTTCCAAAATCAAGGGTATTAAAAAATATGAGTATATCCTCCTTTTGTTTGCATAACCATCTAAGCTTTCTAGGGAAGGCTTTCTACTAGATTTTGGAGCACTGTTGTGAGGATTTGAGCATTTATAGCATTACTGGACAAACTGAGACCTACACAACCGAAAGTCAAAGACTAGACTGAAGCAGTAGAGTAATTTTTCAGGATTTTACATAAATATTGTGCAGCTTCACCAAAGCAGTCAGCATGCATCAACATGAGCATCAACATGATTCTCATGATTTTCATTTTATTAAATAATAAAAATACAGTGATACACTGTATATCATTAACTGTCAAATCACGATGCTACCATTCTGCTGTACTGCCCAGTGGACCACATCAATCAGCGCAATCAATCCTCAAGGACTGTATGTTAAGGCCTTTAACAAGTGTGTTACCTTGTTTTTGTAAAATTTTCAGGCAAATCTACTTGGACAGGGATTATCAGCAAAATACTCCTGACGTGGGGAATTTCCTGTAGACTGGAATTTCTGCCACTGCCGGTAGACCTGTGTGTCTGTACGCTTCCATACACCTGCAGATTCAGCTACTTCCTCCACAATATGGGCTTTGTGCAATCCAAATGCAATTACTCCTTTTTGCCAATCATTAACATCTGCTTTGCAACCCATTTTCCACACATCCAACAAGCCACTCACTGAACTCTACCACCTCTTCTCAGTCTATGAATCCTGTCACACACCCGCAGGAATTTATAGCCTGATCATTCGTATGCATCGCCATCTGCAGGAGCCTGAAGTTACTACCACCTTAAACAGGTAACTAATGTTTTTGTCCTGGACGCTTATTAGCCTTACCATGCTCAATGCACAGCTCCAGCTAGAAGGGTATAAACCCCCAGCCAGAGCTATGAAGCAGTGGAACTGTGTTCTCTGGAGTGATGAAGCTCCATTTCATGCTTTTTGGATGAGCTGGAGTGACAGAACTGATCATTCAACATCAGTACCTGACCTCACTGATGCTGAAAAGCAATCAAATCCTTCTCACAGCAAATGCTTCACCATCTAGTGTAAGGCCTTCTTGTGATAGTATGGGCTGATACTTCAGAAGTGGGACAAACTGCATGTTAATAACCTGGATTTCAGAAAAAATGCTGGATGAGCTGAATCTTTTTAAATCACTCCTCAGACTACAACTATCTAAAACCTTCTTTCTGAATGCCTTACTGATCTTCACCACTCACTTCAGTAATCAAGAGCAAACCAGACTAAATGTCATGGCTTCTTACAAATATGAGTTTATCCTGCTGTTGTTGCCGTAACCGTCTGGGCTTTCTACTACATTTTGGAGCACTGCTGTGAGGATTTGATTGTACTAAGGGACAAGAGTATTAGTGAGGTCAGAATGTTAGATGATCACCACCATACCTCATACCCAACTCCCAGATTCATCCCAGAAGTATTAGATGAAGCACCATTATTCCAGAGAGCACAGTTCCACTGCACCACAGCAGGGGGATTTATACCCCTCTAATGACATCAGGCATGGCGCCAATAGGTTCATGTTTATCTGCTCTAGAGAGTCCTATTCTATTGGCAACACTTCTCTACATGGATTAGAAGCTGTGTGTGAGCATCTGAACATATGCGTCAGCAGTGGGTGTCCATAAGCATTTGGACACACAGTGTAGTAAGTAACAAAATAATCATTGTCGTGTTACTTTCTGTTTATTTTAAAAATATTAAAATCTTAATTAAATTAACCAGTCAGCTAGCACCCCCTAGTGGCTATAACTACAAGCAGCAAACCAAAAATGGCTTGAGACAGGAACTCCACCTGCCTCATAGATTTCTGTATATAAAAAAAATAATAATAAATAAATACATAAAAAATATATATACACAGTTCCTTGCAAAAGTATTCATAGTAAATAATTGAAAAGTAATTGAACTTTTCAACCTTTTGCCACATTTCAGGCTTCAAACATGAAGCCATGAGATTGTTGTGATTACAGCTGCAAGTCGCTTGGGGTATGTCTATCAGTTTTGCACATCGAGAGACTGAAACTTTTGCCCATTTTTCCTTGCAAAACAGCTCGAGCTCAGTGAGGTTGGATGGAGAGCGTTTGTTTCTTTCCACAGATTCTCGATTGGATTCAGGTCTGGACTTTGACTTGGCCGTTCTAACACCTGGGTACGTTTATTTGTTAACCATTCCATTGTAGATTTTGCTTTATGTTTTGGATCATTGTTGTGTTGGAAGATAAATCTCCGTCCCAGTCTCAGGTCTTTTGCAGACTCCAACAGGTTTTCTTCCAGAATGGTCCTGTATTTGGCTCCATCCATCTTCCCATCAATTTTAACCATCTTCCCTGTCCCTGTTGAAGAAAAGCAGGCCCAAACCATGATGCTGCCACCACCATGTTTGACAGTGGGGATGTTGTGTTCAGGGTAATGAGCTGTGTTGCTTTTACGCCAAACATAACGTTTTGCATTGTGGCCAAAAAGTCTGATTTTGGTTTCATCTGACCAGAGCACCTTCTTCCACGTTTGGTGTGTCTCCCAGGTGGCTTGTGGCAAACTTTAAATGAGCAGTGTACGACTGATTGTTGTCCCACCTCAGCTGTAGATCTCTGCACTTCATCCAGAGTGATCATGGGCCTCTTGGCTGCATCTCTCATCAGTCTTCTCCTTGTTTGAGCTGAAAGTTTAGAGGGACGGCCGGGTCTTGGTAGATTTGGTCTGATACTCCTTCCATTTCAATATGATCGCTTGCACAGTGCTCCTTGAGATGTTTAAAAAATCTTTTTGTATCCGAATCCGGCTTTAAACTTCTCCACAACAGTATCTCGGACCTGCCTGGTGTGTTCCTTGGTCTTCATGATGCTCTCTGCGCTTTAAACAGAACTCTAAGACTATCACAGAGCAGGTGCCTTTATACGGAGACTTGACAGGTGGATTTTATTTATCATCATCAGTCATTTAGGTCAACATTGGATCATTCAGAGATCCTCACTGAACTTCTGAAGTGAGTTTGCTGCACTGAAAGTAAAGGGGCCAAATAATATTGCACGCCCCACTTTTCAGTTTTTTATTTCTAAAAAAAAGTTTAAAATATCCAATAAATTTTGTTCCACTTCACGATTGTGTCCAACTTGTTGTTGATTCTTCACAAAAAATGACAATTTCATATCTTTATGTTTGAAGCCTGAAATGTGGCAAAAGGTTAAAAAGTTCAAGGGTGCCGAAAACGTTTGCAAGGCACTGCATATATTTTTTTATAATAATAAAAACATTCATAGCCTTACTGGCACAAAAAGTAACATCTATAGAGATTATTTAAGGTTTGTAGAGCTGTTATATTTTTATACAGAATCACTCCCTTTCTTTTTTGTGTGTGTAGTTCTTTGCCTGGTTAAAAGATAATGGTAATAGTTTTGTTAAGAATCTTTAAAAATAGTTCTCAACCAAAAATAGTTCAGCTGTTGTTAAAAGACCCAAAGGCCCATTTTCAGTACTAGATGGAACCTTTTTGCTAAGTGTATCTGTAAAAGTATTTCCTTGAACTGTATCTGTATAAAAATACATTAGTTGATTATCCTGTAATCGGGATACAGACCAACCAAGAGGCCTTCTCTGTGCCACCAAAGCAGAAAACCTCTCACAACAAGTAAATACAAAATACTAACAAATTTTAATTATGAAATTCAAATCAAGAACAAAACAATGGCATAGCAAAAAGCATTCATAGTCCAGTTTCTCTATTTGAATGAAGTCAATGTTAAACTGGATAGAATGAGCAGCTGTTAATCTGTGCAGCTGTTAAGTTCTGAGCCCTACTGCAGAAATGTAAAACAGACAAACATGTACTTTTACATTGCATGTTAAAGAGATTTTTTCTTCTTCCACTTCATCATATTCTTCTACTTCATCTGCAGGACATTATATGTTCCAAAAGGAATCACAACAATACACTTTCAGATAAATGGATGATCTCTTTACTTAATATAGCGCCAAATATGCAATATGCAAATCCAAAACAAATGTAAAAACATATTACAGTTGACTTCTAAACTATTTTAAAGCAGTCCCACAGACAAAATCCTGAAAATAATAACAATAGAAAAATCAGTCAGGTATGCCCTTGCCAAGTGAACATATCACCTGTCATTTAGCTGCACAAAAACCACTACAATTCCAGGGGCACAGTACAGAAAACATCTGCTCATGAAGAAAACATCTCAAAAAAGACCTCCAAGGCCTATCCACCTCCACAGCCATGCTGGTCAATGGTCTGCTCTGCAGCAACTGGAAGAATGAGATGGGAGATCCTGCTCCAAAGCCCACTCAGCTTATCTACATCCATCTGGTTAAAAGTGGCTGTCCTGACAGAAGAGACAAATCTATCCTTCAGATATTCCTGTACCTGCTCCTCCACTCTGTTCAGACTCAGATTAGAGTCCAGTTCAGCCACTGGCAGCAGCACAGTAAACACTAAGAAGACGTTTTTATAAGCGGCATTCTCATGATCACAGTAGCGGTAGAAGATCAACGTGGACCCAGGAGGCAGTTCCTCAAAGCGGTGGACAACAGCAGCTTGTTTACCACCATCAAAGGCCTCTTTCAGCGCTGTATCAACATCCAGTTTCACCTGGTCACTATCTTGAGCTGTTTTGCTGAGCCCATCAATACTCAAAACAGAGGCGTTAAGTGCTGTAGAGTAAGCGGTGGCTAATCGTTGAGCCAAGCAACCCAGCGTCTTCTCAGCCTCTAGACCAGAGGTCAAGATCATACTTACCGGCTCAGTAGGCTCAGTCAGTTTGAGGTGCCGCTTAAGATGGATCTCAGTCCTCTTCCACAGCTCTAAGCGCTGGCTGGGGAATAAAGGCTTTAGTGTGGCTAACTGGGCTTCAAATTTTGTACTAGACACCAACCTGTTCTGGTGTTGTTTTGTTTGGTTGAGAAATGATGAGACAGGAAGGTGCTGGTAACCCAGTAAGCCCAAAGCAAGTGAGGCCAGTAGTAAAAGAGCCCACTGAAGAGATCTGCACAAATACCATGCATATCCTGTAATGACAAATTTGAAAAGTTACTACAGCATCATGGTATCACATCATTAGCATAGCATCATAGCATCACCATGCCTGGCCAGAAAAAGAAATCACATGAAGGAACATACCTCTTGAGTAGCTTGCTGAAGATGCTTTAGTTGTGACTGGTTTCTTTATTTCTTAAGGAGAAGCATAATAAGAACATTTTAGATAGAAAAACTATTTCCCAATTTCCACCCACTGTCTATCTTTACAATAATGGCATTTATACTTTACAAAAATTCTTAGCCTCTTAAAGTCATTGGAACCACCTACCAGGGTGCATGAGGGCTAGCATGTATTTTTAATGCAATACAAGTACCCTATAAGGTGCATTAACACATAGCTGTGCCTCATTCATCAAAATTAGGCCTCATTTTCCAATACCTTCCAAAGAATTTTCTTTAATTTGTTTTAAAGTTTACATCAGCTCAGAACAGGTCTTGGGCAATTGGCCTACCAAATTTGGAACAACTGGAAACAAATTATTTAAAAATAAATCAGATTCAGTGTGTGTTTTTACACCACAGAACTGTTCACAGCTGTGGTCTTTCCACCGACCTTATAATTTTATTTTCAAATATTTTAATTACAATATTTGTTTAAAGCACACTGAAGCTAAGAGCTGGGGTGAACACTACCTGAGTTTCTGTGCTGCAGAGGTTGTTTCTTAGCAGGAATGGTGTTTGTCTGGGGGATGCGTGTGGTGTGACCTTCTGAGGGTGGATGCCTGTCCCAGCTCTGAAGACCAGCACCAGAGACACCTAAAACAAAAGAATTGTTGACAATACAAACTACATAAACTATGAACCACTAGGACTAAAACACGTTTTGCAAATCCAATTCAAACCTCTTGCTTTCTCTTCCATTTTGTCTCGGTACTGTCTTATGCTGCTCCTCACGGTCAAAACCTCCTGCCTGTTCTCCAGTGATCTGGGACGGGCAGATGCAGAACTTGCTCTCGGAGGTTCTGTGGATAAAATTTAACTTAAGGATTTAATGACCATAAGGAAAATATGTGTAATTAAATGGAAATATTCTTTGCAACAGGGAGCAATAACAAATAATGCCTCTCACACATACTACCTACAACCCATGTGAATAAAGGGCCAGGGCAGAGTTACTTCTGCACATGACGGCTATTTACACATACAGAATTTACAAGGCGAAATACAGCAGTCCTGTAGTGGAAATGATCAATGCTAGTAATTAGAGATGTCCAAATCTAATTCAGTGGATAGGGTTAGTGAAAGTCAATGTGTACTGTATGGACAAAAGTATTGGGACACTTAGAAAACAGTTTATCCTGCTTTTGTTGGAGTAACTGTCTCCACTGTTCAGGGGAGGCCTTTTACTAGATTTTGGAGCATTGCTGTGATGCTCTGATTGCATTCAGAGACAAGAGCGTTGGTGACAGCTCAATACTGTATACACCTCTAGCCCACACCTGGCTTTAAGCATAGTGCCAATAGATTCATGGTTATCAGCTCCACAGTCCTATTCTATTGGCAGGGCTTCTCTACAGGGACTAAACAAGCCTGTGTCAGCAAAGTGATGTCCACAAACATTTGGACATAATACTGTATATTTTAATGGATTAAGTATTGACTGTATTAAGCCTGACCCATGTCCGATGCTATGTTTATGTTTTGGGTTGCACCACCATCATAGATTATTCTTAACCTGCAGCAGTGAGCAACATTCAATACAGGACTAAAGTAGTTTGAATGTTTGCAGTGTGAGACAACAGGTAAACACCTATAGTTTCAGTGCACAGACTGTGTGGGTCAATGTTGGGGGAAAAAACAAAACAAAAAACAATTACAAATATTTTTGTTACTTATTATGCATAAAAATATATAGATCGGATTGTCTCGGTTTATGCTCATTCTTAATAGAACTGAGGGACAAATAAATCAATAAATAGTCAAGTTTACTTTGCTCAATATAAATATTCACTGAAAAAAGCATGGAGCCTGTGGCTCTCCTGAAGAAACGTATGTAGTATGAAATGTTTAACCAGTATTTTGTTCAATTTCCATTTATCTAGAATTGCTTTTTATTTTGCTTTTATTGGTTTGTATGGCTTATTTCAATGTAAATTCTGCAGAGAATGTGCAGCATGTGGGGAAAAACAAATATTCTTTAGGTTCCAAATATCTCTGAGGGGTTGTGTCCACTCGGAACAGCCTGCTGATACGGGCACTAAAATAGAAAATATGAGATGTACGACCACACAGAGGCAGTATGTATGAAACGTTCCTGAGGTTTTCTACAATTTTACAAATAGAAAGATATTTTCAGTCACACTAACAAACCTCTTCCTGAGGTGAGTGAACCAAACGCAGTGGTTTCTTGACCACCCAGAATTGGTGGCTTTGGGCGCTCTTGGATTCTCTGGTTCCTTAAGAATGTCCTGAGCTCTTCCGTTTCCAGATTCCCAACTCGAACAGTTCTGATGATGCTTTTCTCTTCAAAAAGAGGTTTGTCTGAAAAAAAAAATATAAATATACATTATATATATATATATATATATATATATATATATATATATATATATATATAGACACACATAGTCACACACACACACAAAGAAATGATGATGTAAAGCATGATGTCATTCCTAGTTCTTCAAGAGATCTTTCTTTCAATATGAAAAGCTAATATCTTACTCCTTATGACCGCCTCGCAACTTTCACTTTCATCCTCCGAGCTCATGTCTTGGTCCTGGTCAACATGGTCAGCTGTGTCCCTTTCCACCGTGCTATTTTTTTCCCCGTTTTCATGTCCATCTTCAGCATCCTCGGCCGTCTGCAGCCTTGATATCTTACCAGGGGACCCAGCATCTACATGATGGGATAAGAGACGAGAAAGAAAGAGCATATTAAAAGTATTAGAAGCAGACACTTAAGTATTTCGCTCTCATATGATGAACCTGCAATTGCCGAACCCAAAGTTCTAACATTCTCTCATTTCACACGGGCGTACCCTCGTCCTTTTCTTCAGATCCATTAACCTCAGACTGAGCATCCTTCCCGACTTCTCTTCTCCGCTTCAGTGAGCTTCTGGGTCTCAAATCAACGTCAAACACAGCTGTAAAAAAACAAACAAACAAACAGGATTTAAATACAAAGTTTATTATTTGATGGTTAAAGCAGGATTTCTCAGTTTCCCAGATCACTTAAGCCTACAGTCAAACCTGTCCAATAGAAAAAGAGCTGAAAGTCATTCCTACTGGACAGTCCTGAACTTTGGGCTTAAGCTATCCGCCTAACTGAGAAATCCCACGTTCTGGAATTCATCTGCTTTGAGCTGGTTAGGAAAATGAAGCTAGACAAGCTGCTTATACTGCGCTAAAATCGCAGTATTTTCATGTGTACACGAACACAATACCGTGCGTTGAGTATCGCGGTATTCTGGGATATTACTGATAATCAGCCAACACAATATAAGTATGTGTCAACTTATATGTCCATCAATGTGTCCATTACTATGAGCTTGGCAGAGGTTCGGAAACGGCATCACTTCTGCAGACCAGCCAAACGATCACGAAACGAAAGTAACTTTTTTTTGCCAGTTCCGCTGAAGCTACGCAAGCTAAGTCATTTCAAACTGTTCTGCTTGACTGAGGCGAGCTGTAGTGCTGATACGGTGTGTTTACAGCTACGAACACTGAGTATCCCGCTCCAATTAGTTAACAACGCAAAAGTTTTCATAGCTACATACACCAATAAACCGCAGGCTAGCTAGCTAAAGTTAAACATTGCACATTCATCTAAAAAAATCCGAGTGAACAAACCGTTCTTTTGCGCATGTCTGCTGCTTCTCCTTCTCAATACAACATCTCCTTTAGAATCGACGAGATCCATTTGTTTTCTAAAGCATCAGACCACATTTAAAGAAACTTTAACTCCATCAGGCGCCACTGTCACTGGAAAGAGGAACTAAACGACGTTTCCACACGGATACATTTGCATGAACACCGAACTTCCGGAACCAATAAAAAAGCAAAGATGTTTAAAGCAAACCCACACCCTAGAGGGTGCATTCTGAGGTCAATTTTGATTCAGTGAGCTTTTGTGGTAAAACAAAGGCTTGAAATGCAACACGATAGTCCTTGCTGACAGTGTGTTTCGTGTAGTCTGACAAAATAGAGAGTTTGCTATTGTTATTGATGCAGTCAGCTGTTTTTTTTAAGAACATGGTAACCCATTTTAAAAGCATGCAACCATACTGAGTCCACAAATAGTGTCCAGTTGGAATAACCTTATTAATAGACTCAACTGGACAATATGTAATATGTAATTCCTGAGAACTTATTCTCAGTAACTCATAGTGATCTCTCTTTGTTTTGAACATGTGCGATTTGGTTGCATGAAGATCTCTCCTGCCAAGGCAGGGTGCAATGTTATTTTATTGCTAGCTATTTTATTTTATTTATAAAGGACTATTCATTGGGACTGTACACTTACGTTTTCACTCACATTTACACCTGTGTTAATGTGATGTGACAATAAATCTGATTGAATTTGTAAATACTCCAATCTTTAAATTGCATTTGTTAATGAAGTAAATACATTGCTTTTACAAAGCAACTACTGTTTCTAACAAGAAAGCTGTCAAAACACAATGATATTCTGTGAATATTTTAATATTTTTGGTATAATGTGTGTAATGTGTCTGTTTTTGAACCCCCTGGCTGTAGGTTGCAAGTTTTTTTTTTCCTGTCCTGTTTTATTTTATTTTTTATGCTTCCTATCATGTTTCTTTCTTCTCTGAAATTCATAAAAATATCTGACAAAATAAAGGAAGGAAATGTAGCAAAACTATTCGGACGCTGCTCAAGTAATTCCCCATCAAAACCGCTGACTTGAGCTACGGCGGCACTGGCTGACACACAGCTGTGGGATTTGTAGTTTCTTTAATGGCTCATGAAAATATTCTGCTCTCACACTCGCTGTATGCGAATCTACTGGGCTTTTATTTTGAGTTTAGCTGCAGCCCGGAAGACCAATGTTCAAGTGGGCGGAGACACTGTCAATCAAGCTATTAGTTTTGTGGGAACAGTCATTGGTTTTAAGGAGAGGCGTTACTTGCTGCCCCGTACACGGAGGAGTGAAAATGACATGATACGTCGCTACACTGTTTAATGCCTTAAATACAAACAACATATTTATCATTTTTTTTATTTTATCAGGATAACAAGAAATTATTATTAAAAAATATATATAATTTTTACCTTAATAAACATTGATAAATTACAGTTATTTAATATCAGATGAAAATACAATAAGCCATCACTAAGAGTTCTAAGTCAGGTTCTGAAGGTCAGAATAAAAAAAAAGTAAAATTTTATCATGAACCATCTGATTACAGACTGATCTAATGACCATTATGTATGTTACGTGTACACCCCTTAGCCTAATACACGATAATAATGATGACATCAGTCTAATCTTGTTTTACAGAGGGGCGGCTCATTGACTACGTGTTGCTGAGCTTGATCTTTGTCCAGACGCAGTGTAACTGTGAATGAGCACACACTAAAACTTGGGACTCCTCCTCTAATAAAACCAGTCATAAAAAAGCCCAGGTGCATTTTTGAATAAATCAAACTTTAAACCTTAGATGTTAGACATTAAACACAAGTAGCAAATCAGGAGTCAATCCAATCTGGTTTTGGGACAGGCAGTTTCAAGCACAGGGGTGGATGGCTGTGTTAAAGGCTGAAGCTGTACAAGGACTGAGCCAACTGCTGCTACATCCAAATTTTTTTCAGTGGATACCTCTCATTGACACACTAAACACCTAAGTTGTGAATTGTA
Organism: Salminus brasiliensis; assembly: GCF_030463535.1. Taxonomy (NCBI): domain Eukaryota; kingdom Metazoa; phylum Chordata; class Actinopteri; order Characiformes; family Bryconidae; genus Salminus; species Salminus brasiliensis. The sequence continues at coordinate 13,478,077 of NC_132883.1, forward strand.
CATACTGCTTAATTTCTATATTTTTCTATTAGTATTGCAGCTCTTGTTTGCTACTTGTGACCACAAAATACTGTTCATGCACAGATTTGTATTTGTTGTTTTTACTGCCTGTACCTATTCTCTTTGTGGTTCGTCCATTTCCTTTGCACTAATGTAATTTTTATCCATTTCTATCACTGCACCAGAAAAGTAGCCTAACAGTGTTTGGTTGTACTGTAAAGCCCTGTTTTGGTGTAATGACAAAGTTAAATTAAATGGAAATAAGCATTGAACTGAGCAACAGAAAAATAGCACAGAAAAAGAAAGTGGTGTGTGTAATTATGTATTTCTGAACAATGCAGTCATATGAGAAAACATCAACTTTAAATCTTTATTGACCTTTCAAATAAATTATCTGAGATTTGTAAAACCAGGCTAGACTTCGCTTTCCAAAGTAGACAGGAGCGCACAGTAATTGAAATCATCAACTGAGCTTTTGATTCTGCGAGTGATCTCATGTTATGAAACTATAACAGGCTTGCAACATGCTCAATGCAATGGGTCACAGAGGTCCCCATTAAAAATTAGGCCAGAAAATCCCACACTGTTTTATACAATTCCTTAACACTACTGGACATTGGTGGAAAATATTTAACACATAGCTGTAAGCATCTGTTTTGCATTTATTTAAGGCACATAATGTAGTACCTATAAAGCTGCTATTATGAACCTGCCTCACACATGTGAAAATGTTCAACTTTAATAAATTTAAGATAAAATTTTACCCTAGTCCATGAATGTTGACTTTACCAAAGCTGAGAGCTTTTATATAATTCAGTACTGTGCAAAAGTTGTAATAGAAATTGCCAAAACACAGTATACCAACAGAGTAAATACAAATAAATCAAGTAGTATTCAGTTCGAGTATTCAGAACGTGTTGCTTTCATTAAAGTTACTGATATTGTCGCTGTCCAATGAAAAACATGTATCTTCAAAATGGTGACGTTACAGGAAAGGGAAAAACATTTTATTTCATTTTTAAGCATTAAGTCATTAAGTAATTTTTTTGGTCCATTCATCCAGGATTATTCAGGTGTACAGAGTGTACAGATGGAGATACATGTTTTTCATTGGACAGCAACAATATGTTTGTTAGACGAATACAGTAAGGAGAACACTGGTTTGATTCCTGCCTTCTCAGTTCAGTCCAGTTCAACCATAGTACAGACTTGCTTCACCTGCTTCACTTTAATGAAGGACTGAATTACATAAACTAAGTCTTATGTGGTAACTGCAAATATTAAGCTTCCACAAGATGTTTGGAAATGGTGAAGCTACACATATTAAATCAAAGTATTTGTGTAAAAAATTAAAACAATGTTTTGATTCTTATTGACCAGATATATTAACCCTTATTAAACATCTACCTACTTCATTATAGCTTCCTCCTTGTTTCTACACTCATTGTCCATTACACCAGCTCCACCATTTATGAGCTTTTTGTAGTCTTTTACTATAAAAAGTAAAAACATATCCATGTTAGCCTCCTTACCCCCTTTTCTGCAACGGTCAGGACCACACTGGAGCTGGCGTTATTTGGGTGGTGGGTCATTCTCAGCACTGCAGCGACACTGACATGGTGCTGGTGTGTTAGCGTTTGCTGCACTGGTATGAGTGAATCAGACTGCAGGAGTTTGGAAACACTGTGTTTCCACTCATTGTCCGCTGTATTAGACACTCCTACCTACTTGGTCCACCTTGTAAAGTCAGAGACAGAAGCACATCTTTTGGGGCAGTTTGTGTTGGTCATCCTCTAGTCCTTCAGCAGTAGTTGTTTGGATATTGCTGATAGAATGGACAATGAGTGTAGAACATGTATACATTTTCAAAACTGCTCATGCCAGCTTGCTCACCTATGACCTTCATCTAAATCACTGTATGCTGATTTTCTATACAATTTACAGTTTGATCCAACCCCACATAAAGCTTAATTTGCACTTATATGAAGTGAGGCACACGTTATTCCTGTGATATTGCATATCTTCAAAAATTACATGAGGGTAAAAGCTTGTTTCACACTGTCTCAAACACCGGAAATGTAGTGTCCACATGAAGACTAAGAGTCAGTAAAAGAGAAAGGGGTAAAAAAAAAGTTCTCAACACCTTTACCCAAGAACTATGGTTTAAGATGCTCAGCTTTGTGCAAAGCACATCAGCCTGATTCTCCACAACCATGCTGTTCAACTGTCTCCTCTGCTGAAACTGGCAAGATGAGATGGGAAATCCTGCTCCAAAGCCCACTCAATTTATCTACATCCATCTGGTTAAACATGGCTGTCCTGTCAGACGAAACAAACTTCTCTTTTAAGTAGTCCTGAACTACCTCTTCCACCATCCCCAGGCTTACATTAGGTGGGACTTCCAACTCTTCCTCCAGCAGAACAGTGAACGCTAAGAAGACATTTTTATAAGCCGCGTTCTCGTGGTCACAGTAGCGGTAGAAGATCAGCGTGGACCCGGGAGGAAGCTCCTCAAAGCGGTGGATAACTACTGCTTGCTTACCACCATCAAAGGCCTCTCTTAAGGCTTTGTCAATGTCCAGCTTCACCTGGTCACTATCTTCAGTCGTTTTGCTCAGACCATCTATGTCCAGGGCTGAAGCATTCCGGGCAGTGGAAAAGGCTGCAGCTAATCGTTGAGCCAAGCAGCCCAGCGTCTTCTCAGCCCCACGTCCAGAAGTCAAGATGAGACTCACTGGCTCGCTGGGATGACTCATCTGCAGGTGTCTCTGCAGGTGGATCCTGCTACGTCTCCATAGTTCTTTGTGTTGGCTGGGGAAACTGGATTGAACCTTGTCCATTTCGTGACGGAAAACATCCACCAGGTTAAACGTCTTCTGCACAGGTGGGGGTTCGGCTCCCAGAAACCAAATTGCCAAGACAGCAATCACAGTAGTGAATGTGGCACCAATGTAGAATAAATTATATTCTGCACCAAAGAAAAATATTATTCTTTATTAATGGCACCTGACAGCATGTAAAAAAGTGTAAGATGTGTAAAAAATTAATACTTACTGGTGTCAGTAGTGTCCTGAGCCGTTATAGAAGCTCTTGCTTCTGTGTTTGGTGGAGCGTCACCTTCACCAAGATGCTCTTTAAAAGGCTTGTTAGGTTCTTCCTCTTTCACTGAGCTCGTGCTTTCTGGGGTTTCATTGCTGACATCTAAAAACACCAAAAAGGATTGTCATTCAATTTACATTAAATAATCTTAACATTAACTAAACATCAAATAAACATTAAGCTTACAAATAATTACATACATATTAGTCCCATACAATTATTATGAATGTTAAGAGTCTATGATTAACGTAATAAATTAAGAGATGATACACATTGTTTTATGGCAACTCGTTGCCTTCACCAAGTTGACATGAAGAGTCAAATGAGGCTTAGCTGGAAAAGCTTAGCTGTTAAATTCTCATAGAAATACCTTTTATACGTTCCTTTGATGGGCTTCTCACTTGTGGGATCACTTGTTTTGAGGCATGGTCAGTTTCACTTTTGCCTTTATGTATTGAATTCCACATGGATTCAGGAAAAAAAAGAAAAAAAAATTTTAAATCAATTTTCAAAGTTTTTTTTTAGTTCTACTAAATAAAAAAAAAAAAGGATTTCGGGAATGACGTGGAAGAAATCTCACTCTTTTTGTCCGTTCCTTCCCTAACTGACTGAACATCTTCTGCTCCATCCATCATTTGTAAATGCTTTGAAATTGTAATGTTGCTACTGGCTTCTGGTTGAAGGTTGGGTGCTGTGTGTTAAGAAATATAGAAATATAAAGGTAGTTGCAATAACTAATATCCCACCATTTCTAATGCTAACATTTCATATTCAGTGACTAATCATGCTGATGTGTGATACCTTTTTTATCCTTTTCCTGTAGCTGTTCCGTTCTTTCGTCATTGTGCTCAGGTTGCTTAGCGTCCTCTCCTGGGCAAGAGCACAAAATGGGGTCATCAATTCAAGCACAGATTTGAAGACAAAGCAAAAGGACAGCCACAATATGACAATCTGAGTCAGATAGTTAAAAAAAAAACTCATTGTAAAGGTTTAGCCTACATTTATTCCAAGCAAAAGTATTACATCTTCATTATATTTACTGTACTGTTTCATAGAAGGGGTTATTTTTCGAACTCAATTACTCTTGACCGTCATTAAAATTGCAAGAGCAAGGCAACGTGTTACAACAGTGACATATATTCAATAACACAGTACTCTGAATGACTGGCACCTTGTGTATTTTCCTCTTCCTCTGAAATCTCTTTATCTGATGAAGAAATGCTACCCGCTGCAGGTGTAACCTCATCCTGATCTTCATCTTCCATGCCTTATAAACAGTACACAACAGTACAGAGAGTGTTCAAGCACAGATTAACAGATTTTTCATTCATTTTAAGAAATTATACATAAGAACTAGAGCTGAGCAATATGACAATATTTTATCGTATCATGATAAATTTTGTTATCATGGTAAACAATAAGCTTTTATTAGTGTATCGTGGATATTATCAGTGCTTAAAAAGCACTGATAAAAAATATATCATATATCAATGAAAAAATAATAAAAGATCATGATATAAAAGATATTTTAGAGTAAAATTACATAAAAAGACAGTAGCTGAAATTCCACTATTTGTGATTTCAAACGTTTAAACATGAAACTGCGATTAAACACCTTCTTTAGTCTTCCTCTGTAGGTGATCCACTTCTACGTTATTGCGTTCAGGCAATGTAGTATCCTCTTTTTCGTCAAGGGTACACATGGCAGCCATCGGTCCAGGCAAAGAGTTAAAGACAGAGCAAATAAACAAGGACAGTCACGCACGTTAAGTTTTGGCATCTAAAAGGAAATAGTTACAGTCTGCTCTCAAAGACTTGGTGCGACTTGGAGTGAAGAATACAACAACAACAACAATAATAATAATAATAATAATAACAATAATAATAATAATAATAATAATAATAATAATAACAACAACAATAATAATAATAATAATAATAATAACAATAACAATAATAATAATAATAATAACTAGTCCTTGTCATGTTGTTTGAATGTATGCTGAATTCCACACCGTTCATTTCCTCAGGGTAGGCCACCTGTCTGGGAGAGTAATCGATGTGGAGTAGACCTCTACAGCTAGGTCATGGAGGACTGACCTGTAGACAAACAGTATAAACACACACGTATTTATAACACAGAAGCACTACATGCCCTAACAGCACTGTGTCTGTCAGCTAATCACTAAAACTATATGACTTAAAGTAATGCGGACAGTGGTCAGATACAGTCTGCTACATGAACATTAAGTAAATAAACACTGAATAAAACACAATTAGCTACAAGACAGATCATTTGTCAGGAAGGCGATGCCAGATCCTGGTGGTATTTGCTATCTGCAGACAACGTTTACTTGCCTAAGTGTAACTTTCATAGTAAAAGTATCGTGTTAAGGCCTGTGTTCACTCATGAAGACGCGTCTCTAAACCGGTTCAGACTAAATAAAGCACCGATGTTTTCTACTTTCGGAGCTTCCCCAAGTTTGCTAGCCAGCTTTGACAGATGTTGATTCGCCATACTTTAGACACAATCAAGGCACATATAATTACAGCTAGAAACCCGAAATACAAAAACCGACCTAGAAACATCGGCACTCACCCAGACCCTTCGATCTCTGATTAATAGTTTGTTTGGTTTGCTTTCGCTTTTAGCCTGAGTACCAAAGATGTTTAATACGACCAAGAGGCGCCACTGTCGCGATGCACGACAGTTCATTTCCGTTCTTAAATGATATAATGCAAAGTCGGACTTTTACAACGAATGAATCTTAATATTGGGATGATTATTCTCAAATAGTTATTATAATGTTTCTAGTTAGCTGGTAAAAGAAGCACCGCGATGCTTTATGCCATATAGCATTGTTCCCAAAGGTGGTGGAACTCTATATGGGGGCCGTTGTTTCCACAGTCATTTAACACAGACGGACAATTTCAATTCTGACGTTTTAAAGCTCACGTTTCACCTTTTATGGAAGTTGGGATGAAAACCTAGTTTGGCCTCTTTATAGTTTCAGGGTGGTGTCCAGTGCTTCTGGAAAAAGCAAAACCTTTATTTATCCTTAGCTACGTTAATTTGATTAGAACTGTAAAGTCACATCATTTGGCATAGACTGCTACAGGAAAAGGGATTGGATTGGATCACTTAGATTGCTGGCTGGCAATAAAACAGGCATCCTAAAACATCCCAAGCAGCCAGCACACCACCCGGCATATATTAAAACACACCACCTTATACTAAAGCACACAAGTACCCAGCAAACCATCCGACACATGTTAAAGAAGTCAGAACACAATCCGGCACATCCTACAGCAGCCGGCACACCAGCAGACTCGTCTCAAAGCAGCTGACATACAAAGTGGAACATCCTAAAGCAACCAGCACAGCTTAAAGCAGCCGGTACACCATCCAGCACACCCAAAAGCAACCGGCACATCAACCAGCACAGCTTAAAGCAGCGGCACACCAACCAACATGTCCTAAAGCAGTTGGCACTCCACCCAGAAAGTCCTCTTTGCAGCAGAAGGCGCTGGAACCGTCTTCAAATCAACCCGAGTTTCATTTGTGTTCAGAATAAAATATCAGTGTTTGTTGACTGTTTTAATGTGTGCCTAAACAAGGTCCTGTGATACCCTGAACGTTTCAGGGCGACAGGAGTTTATTTTTCTCTACAGCTGTTGTGATGTTAATGGAAGTTCTCTCCTGGGCTTTTACGCACTGCGCTTGTGTTTATGTGTTTGGTGCGTTTTTACGCGGACGGTGCGCAAAACAAGGACAAACTGAAGTGCATTTAATCATTTAAAGCTCTATTTATCTTGTTGATAAACGTGGTCATACATGCTTCACCACCAACAGTGCTGCTAGTGTGAAGAGTCGGCAAAAAAAGACAAAAATGGAGATAGAGATTTGGATATGAGGACAAGCAGCTATATCTGTCAAGCTGACACATTTGTTTAGGCCAATCTAGCAACAGTTACAAACATGGTGCAATTAGTCTTGAAAGTGGCAGATCCCATCAATTTGTTGTTGGTCAAAAGGTCAAAAGGTGCCTCATATTGTGCTTGCTGCTTTAGGAAGTGCCAGTTGGTGTGCCAGCAGTTATAGGATGTGCTGATTGGTGTGGCATTAGGTGTACTCGCTGCTGTAAGATTTGCCTGGTGGTGTGCCAGCAGCTCTACAATGTTCTGGTTGGTCTAAGATGTGGCAATTTGTATGCTGAGTGCTGTAAGATGTGCCAGTTTTTGTAAGATGTACCAAGATGTGCCATACCAGGTGTTTAGGATGTTCCCGGATGGTGAGCCAGCTGTTACTATAAAGGATTGTTTGCTTTTTTGCTGTCTGCCAAGTTTGTCTGACGCAGGTAACTTGTGCACACATTGTACCAATGAACAAAGAGTTTACTCATTTTACACTGTAATGAAATGTCCTGTGCTTAGATTTGAATAAAATGCTACAAAATCTCCTTTTACAGCAGATTTACGATTTCAAAGTTTTTTTTCTGACAAATGAATAATTGAGTTTGAGTGTAAGTAATGGAAATCTCATGTTTTGAACAACATACAGACTAAAAACGTATGCTGTATTAAGGTCTGATTTGACTGGTATGTTTTCTTCTTTTTAATCTGTGAAAATATTTTCAGAAACTCAGGATCCATTAAACATATATGGATACTTGTGGACTAGTAGGCACCTTTCCAGGAAGCCACAGGTTTGATCTGTGGCCAGGAATCCAAAGCTGCATCCAAAACTGTGCCTTATTTACTTTATAGTGGTGTCCAAAAACTGTGCAGACTTTTCAGTGCACTATAACAATCCCACAATGCAAGGGAATAACTACTTTACAAATGATGTATACTTTGGACAAACCCAACATTTATCACATTGTTTAAATATTCACTCAAACACATAACGAGGAGTGCATTTTTTCAGAGTCAAACAGTCAAACCAGAGGATGTATTAAGAATCATTCTTTTGCAGTGGCTTTTGTTTGGACTTCAAAATGTCTCCAAATCACATTTGTCACACAATTTATATTGCTGGCTCTTCTGTACTACTATCTAAGACCATAAACTCTCTTGTAAAAACAAAGATGCATTTTTTTAATTCACACTGACAAAATAAAGTAGTAAGACAATATTTTCTTTCTGTAAAACAAGAAATTTTATTTTTGTATGAGATTGTATTTTTTAGTAGAAATGTGCAAGAAACTGAGTGTCTGGTCCCAAAGTAGTGCATTGTTTTGTACTGGTTAATGTTAGAGTCATAACATACTCATTCTCTAAATGAATGAAACATTTACAGAACTTGAAATGAACTTTTTTTTTAAGCATAGCTAAGGTAAGACACTGCAACACTATGCCCAGTCTGACTGGAGAGTATGACTGCAATTTCTGGAGTTAGTATATTAGGCACTTGCTAACAGAATATTTTGGCTGGCTATGGATCAATATTGTTTTAATATACTTCAAACTGAGAGGTCTAACTTCTGTCAAACACTGCTGGTTGTAGTGGACTTTGTCACATTGTCACATGGAGTGCTATGGCTTTAAGTATTTAAAAGTGGTTCTCAACATCCCCCATTTCCACCACAACAGTTTTCAGCTGAGAGTAGTACTCGATGGTCACCATGCCGTTCTCTCTGCCAAAACCTGGAGAAGGAAATTGAAAAAGGAAGGAAAGGAAATTGATATTTGTTGTAGCTATATGGATTGCAGTTTATGAGGAATCAATTTCAGATGTATAATAGTATACAAATTGAGAACATGTTAAAATGTGAAATATTTGTTCACAACAGACAGTACATACAGTCAAGCACTAGAAATCAAACTGATCCACTTTTCCCCCTTATTCCAAGCACACTTGATTGGAATCCTTCTTTAGTTTTTAGAGTCTTTTTAATCTTTAGTTTCTGTAGCTAGGAAGCTAATATAACTAAAATGGAAGAAATATTTTTGGGTGATGCAGACCAGCTACACCGGCCTCATAACTCCAGCGCGAAACAAAAAAAATCCTGCTCAGACAATCAAATGCAAGTCAACTATGTTTGGGGGAAAAAGGCAAATCAATTTTCTGGATCAATTTGTTTCTTTTAGTAAACCATTACTTTAATTGTGTGTTGCTCCAGCTATACCTGACATCTTGTAGCCTCCAAATGGGACCTCCACTGGACTGACATTGTAGTTATTGATGAAGCAGGTTCCTGCTTGAAGATTTTCAGCCACTCTGTGGGCCCGAGCTATATCCCTACAGACGAGTGGGACGACAGGTTGAAATGAAAAAAGTATACACTGAAAGGTCTTTAAATATGTGATTCTAAAATCTGATACTAGCTGTTTTACCTGGTGAAGACTCCAGAAGCCAGGCCAAAGGTTGTGTTGTTGGCTCTCTCCAAGACCTCCTCCTCCGTGTCAAATGGCAAAATGGACATCACAGGTCCAAAGATCTCCTCCTTCACGCAGGTCATATCATCCCTACAGTTATCTGTATGTGTTATGAAAGGACATTTTACAGAAGTTGAATTTCATGACCAAACACATTGCCATATGATTTCAGAAAGAAAAGTGCATCTTTTTTGATCTACTAAGGGCAACTGAAGGAGTTGTGTACTAAAAATTCATTCTGGCACAGTAAACAAAGAAGTGTTTTGGACATGTGCCTTTTCTACTTAAAAATAGCAGTCTTAGTCTATGTGCCTTAAATCTGTTTAATTCACTGTAAGTTATTTAGCAATAAAATGTACTAACTAACCCAGCACACAAGGAGACACAAAGTAGCCTCCTTTAAGCTTGGGGTCACTGGGAACAAACGGCTCTCCGCCACAAAGCACCTTGGCTCCCTAAAACAAAATTATATTCATGGTTTATTTCTATGACATTTAGGTAAACATCTTTCAAAAGTAATAACTGGTTGGTAAATGTCAAACATGTATAGCAGTACCTGCTTCTGAGCTTGGCTAATAAAGCCCAGAACTTTTTCCATGTGGGGTTTGCTGATCAAGGCACCCATCCGTGTCCCCTCCAGCAAGGGATCACCAACAGCAATGGCCTTGGTCCTCTTTACCACCTCCTCCACAAATGGCTTCATAATCTCCCTCTGCACAAACACTCGTGTCCCATTGCAGCACACCTGCATCAAACAGAACATTGACATGACACAGTGTCTAGGCCTTCTGTCTGTTTAAAATTTGTCGGTTTAGTTAAATTACATGTTTTGTTTTAGATTTCTTTTATTCTTCTTCAGGCTTCTGTTGCTCACAGAAATAAGGCATTGACAGCATAGGCTATGGATGGACCAATGTGACGCTAGGTGTAACCACTGTAAAGGTAACCCATGCTCTCATTCATAAAGAAAGATTAAAGTATAAAAGTAAAAGTAATGTAAGGAAAACAAATGCCAAACGCTTAGGCCGTTCCACAGGGGCCTATAGTACACTTCCCCACCTCCTCAACAAAACTTTTTTCTAAAAGCCATAATGACTATAATGTAACATCAAATGTATTAAAGGACCATCTATGTGTACTCCTGAGCATCAACATGTGTTTCATGGAGTGGAGAATATGATTAGTAGTTGCCTATAAGTATTGTAATGGTGCAAAAAGTCGACCTTCAGAGGTATGTTATCAATAACCTTTATTGGAATGAAAATGTGGCGCTAACATGAGTGTCTGCAGTAGTACAGGAAAAAAATCCTGTGATGTATAAAACTGGCACATAAGACAGAGATGTAATAAAATATAACTACAAACCTCCCCCTGTGTAAGGAAGTTTGCCATAAGAGCCCCTCTGATCGCATTCTCCAGCTCACAGTCCTTAAAGATGATAAGGGGTGATTTTCCTCCCAGCTCCAGAGTCACCTGCTTCACACCCTTGGCTGACATCTCCATCACCTTAAAGGGAGGAAATACAAACTCAGTATCCTACCATCTATATTATGTTTATGTACAAACATCAATTACTAATTACTAATTAACTACCAATAAATTAGTACATACCAGTGAATTAAGTACGTATGGCAGACAAAACACGACTAGTGAACATGATTAGTGCTGTGATTTTATCAGGCTTTGGGTAAAAAATAATAGTTGTTTTACATGTTCATTACTTATATTTGACACATTGCTGTATCTCTGTCAAACTGTGTTGTTTTTCTTGATTTACCTTCTTGCCAGTAGGCACACTGCCAGTAAAGGACACTTTAGCCACCATGGGGTGGTGGCACAGCAGTGTTCCAGTCTCAGCCGCTCCCTGCACCACATTAAACAACCCATCTGGTACCCCAGCCTCCTTATAGATCTCTGCCAAAATGACCGCTGTCAGTGGAGTCATAGGAGAGGGCTTAAACACCATGGCATTACCTAAAAGAGAGAAGATATTGTGAAAAAGAGAGAGTTAGTTCAAGTTCCACAGATTACACCAAAGGCACCATTACAGTTTTATGCACTCTTGGCAAGCACGCTGTTGTCTTGCATAACCCAGAGCAGCTGAAGAATGTTGGAGTGGACGCAAACCAAGTGGAAAACTATAAATCACACTTTTTATTCCTCACATACCACAAGCCAGTGCTGGGGCCGACTTCCATGCAGCAATCTGGAAAGGGTAGTTCCAGGCTCCAATTCCTACACATACACCCAGTGGCTCCCTACGGGTGTAAGCAAAAGAGCCTCCAGGGAGCTGGATGTGCTGCCCTGAAACACAAAACAAAACAATTACAATCAGTTATGCATGGTTGGTGTTGCATGTCTGTACAAAATAAACAAATTATGCAGAAGCCCATTTCCAAATTGTTTAGAACAAGGGTGGGCAATGTGACATTACATTATCCTTAAGATAATACATTTTATCATGATATGCTTGGATATTAACAATGCTTCTAGAAAACAGCCAAAATGGCCTGACTCATGCAAGAAAGCTTTATAACAGTTAAAAAGGCTATAAAGAAAAATATTTTAAAATTAATAATATTGTGGCGGTGAGGAGGCGGGAGAGAGCTGGGGGCCCGCCAAAGGTACATAGTGCAGATTCTGGTATGCTGAGCCCAGAGTAGCAATGACAGTAAGACTTCTGACTCTTTTTAGTACAGGTCAGTGGCATATTAGTTTGATTTTAAAGTTATTTTTGGATAGAAATGCTGCATAATGTTGCATTATGAGGTACCTAACCTATTCTACATTGTAACAAATAACCTCTTGGGTGTCAAGTTTTTATGCCATTATTTTATTAGCATATTCTACTTTAAAGGTATTTCCACTAAGGTACATAACTTATTTATTAGTTACATTGTCTCCGATTGGTTGTTCTTAATTTAGGTACATCTTTTTATAGCAATTGTTTGATACCCTTTTCCTTCTACATTTACTTTTGCACCCACTGAATACTTTTGCACCATTTTGCTCCAATTTATTCATAAAAGAAAAAGAAAATGTTGTTATTAATTAAGTATTTCGTTAAAATACACAGTCATATCATACCAATCAGATCAATATTAGTACCACCTCTGGAACAGACATGGGCCAGGAAGTCACAGATGCCATATAGCAGAGTTTGCTGCACATACTCATAAGTTGTAGCAGAGTGCAAGAGGACAGTCATGGGCAAAATACTGCTTATTTGATTGGATGTTTTGTTAAAATTATCTGGGAGACTGACCGTACCTGCTAGAGTGGGAGCAATGCCAGCATAGTACTCAATAGTCTGCCAGGATATGTCAATATCCACCTCAGCTTCCGTGATGCTCTTGCCATTGTTGATGACTTCCAGCTTGGCTATATCATCTCTGCGTTCCTGTTCATATGATACAAGGTTGTCAAGACATTCCGACGTAATTTTCTGTTTTCAAACTATAAGGTACCTAAAGACATATTACACATAGAGAGCCAATGTGCCTCCAATCACACAGGAATGTCACATGGCTTACTGTAATCTGATGATACTGTGATAACATTTAACTGACAACTATATAAATATTTGTAATGGACAGAAAAAGACTCTCTCCCATAAACAACTGTGTCAACTGACTCAAATCACTAAAAGCCCTTGGGAATTTAAAGTCCCCATTACACATTTTGAGCCATTAAATAGCTATTAATGTGTAAGGCATTGCCTGAGCTTGAGTTTTCTGGTGAAATGATCTATTGGTGTAAAGGAGAAGAGATATATTGTATGAATATATTTGAGAATATTTGAATTTTAGAGAATATGCTTTGAACTCCTTGATGTTCTAAGTCTGCAAAACATTTGCTAGATCCAAATAGCACAATCTCTGCTGTTTCTCCTGCAAAGAAAATGATCTCTTGGCAAGTGAAAATATTGCAAAGCTTTTTACTTGATTAAATCAAGTTTTTCTACTCAAAGTGTCATACTGCAATGTATGTATATATATATATAATAGAATAAAACGCTTTATATAAAATGAATAAAAACAAGTAAAAGAAACTTCTCATGTATGTTGATAATGAAAAATAGTTTTGTCAAGTGATCTCCATTTTTGCATGCTTGCTCTTAATATTACTGTCTTTACCCTTATGATACGAGCAGCTTCCAGCATGATCCGAGCTCTTTCCATACCAGACAATTTACTCCATTTCAGGTAAGCAGAATGTGCACTCTTTATAGCCTGGTCTACTTCTTCCTCTCCACAGGGAAGCATGTCACACAGAACACGGCCTGGCAAAAGCAAAGTGTAATTCATGTTAACAATCACTACGAAAAATGTCTGACCACTCCAGTGTGTTTATGGCCTTGACTTTAGCACTTTTGAAAACTTGCCAAAACACAAGCAGTATATAGTCTGTTCATGTTATATGACACAATGACTACTTGGATATCTCTTAATCAGTAACAGTAAAGTTGCACAAGACCCTACGCCTGGGGCAGGAAATCTTCAAAGGCTGAAAGAAATCGTTTTTACCAGTTGCAGGTTCATAGACTGGCTCAGCATTTTTTGCGTCTTTGGACTTGACTCTTGCTCCTCCCCAAAAATTCAGAGCCTCTTTGACTTCCAGAGTTCCAGTGGAAACATTGTGAAACTCGGGCAGCGAGAGGAGAGGTTGCTGAGCCATGATAAACTGAAATATTCACAGACAAAAAATAATTGCATTTATTAAACATAGAGGTAATGGATTTTCCTTTATTATACAATATATGGACAAAAGTATTGGAACAGATCATTCTTACAAAATCAGGAGAATTAAAAAGCAGTTTAGCCTGTTTTTGCTGCAGTAACTGTCTCTATTGTCCAGGGAAGGCTTTTTACTAGCACCATCATTCCAGAGAACACAGTTCCACTGCTCAATGGGAGGGGGCTTTATTCCCCTGTAAACCATGACTGGCATTAGGCATGGTGCAAACAGAACAATGTTTATCTGCTCCAGAGAGTCTTAGTCTATTGGCAGTGATTGTTTCTCTACAGGGACTAGATTGTGCATTTGTTCATCTGTGTCAGCAATGGGTACAACTTAAAGTAGCTGAATGCACTCATTAGAAGGGGTGTCCACAAACATTTGGATAAATAATGTATGTTTGGAAATTGAAAGTCAAGAAACTCTATAATGAGTATTGGTTTTCTAATTTTCTCAACATTTGCTATTCTTTTAGATCTAGTCTAAATAAAGTAATTAATATTATTTCATAATTTGTGTGATGCCCTTTAACTATTACCATTGGCCGGCCTATGTTCACTTAAACTGAAATCAAAGCTTTTTAAGTTGGCCTATAACTTAATAAGTAAGGTAACTATTACTTGAGTAATGTAAAATTTAAATTATGATTATCAATCAATTAATCTGTAAATAAATAAATAACATACAAATCAGACCATACTGGATTAGGTACAACTAACCTAAACTATGTAGTGGTGATTGCCAATTACTCTAAAGGAATCTCTGCATTTTTTTATGAAACAAATAAAATAAAACAAAACACAGAAAAATACCCAGCAGATTGCTTTGCTAAAAGTCTTTCTCTCTTGCCCATTCGTGTGAACTGAAATATATGGATTTTAACTTGCAGATTAGTAAACATATTTTCCACCTATACATTTAATAAAAATGCATTACCACGCATTTTTTACAGATTTTATCTAAATAGGTCACACCCTCCTGCTCTCTCGGCTTTGGGTCGTTTATTTTTTTTTAATCTGCAAGACCTTTGTAAAACCAGGCCTCACTGTTTAAAGCGTTAATGACGACCCCTAGTGCTAGACTTTCAACCATGTCGCAGGCACGTACATGAAGCCCTAAGGCAGTTTCAGCAGTGCATTGCACTACATTGCATACGTTAACAATGCACACAAAAACGTGCTCACAGTCTTTGCAATTAGGTTAGATTACACTGTACTGCAAGTTTGATAGCTATTGCAAGTTTAACTTTAGTAATAGGCTATTTTGCTGTGCAGCACTGTGCTAAAACTATAGAGAGGGTACGCTATACCCCACCACCCCAATTATTAACAGTCAAATTACTTCATTCGGTTAACTCTTTCTTTGAAGTTAGTTTATATATTGTATAAACTAAAGGGCGGAAGACAAGCGTCCAGGCTTTTTTCTGTCCTGCACCAAAGTGGTGGAACGATCTTCCCCTGGGTGTTCAAACGGCCGAGTCGCTCGCTGTCTTCAAACGCAGGCTGAAGACCCACCTCTTCAGAGAGTACTTGGACGAATAGTTCTATGGTCACCTTATTGTATTGTGTTTAGTAATATCTAAGCTTGGAGGTATCTTTTGTATTATTAGTCTATTCTAACTAGCTAAGGCTTTTCTTGGGTAAATAGCAAAGCACTTTGTAAGTCGCTCTGGATAAGAGCGTCTGCTAAATGCCGTAAATGTAAATGTAAATGTAATTACCTACAAGTAGGGGACTTCACAAGCTGCTGGTGCTCCTTGTGCACGGCTGGACCTAAATCTACCACCTCGAACTGACAGTGGAACACCCGTTCACTAGCCACTAGTGTCCAATGACCGCAAACAGGAGGGCGGGGCTTCGTGTTGGGAGCAGCTATAGGTTGTACTACTTTACAATATGGAGACTGACTGGAACTGAACTGTGAAATACAGGTTTCATTGACTGCCGTTGCTCAACAGCACGCGGCTATTATACACGTTACCCCCCTGTTTTAGCCATGTTTCTCCTTGATTACGCAGATTTGAGCTTGCATGCATTCATTAAACTAGCAAAAATGCACTCTGATCAGATCAGATCAAGTTTGCCACTGTGAAATCATCCCTTTAGCGTTAAATTAAACCGGCGAGGGAGAAGACTGTTAATTCACCACTCGTAAGAGTAGAGCTGGTCCAAGAGACTATTGACATTTGACTTTGCACTGAAACATTACACAAGCCAAGCGAAACTTTGATGATATGAGGTAATCTGTACCCATAAAATGTCATGATGACATGACGACCTTCATAGTCAGCACATGTAATCTTGCAAGACCCTTTTTTAGGTATATTATACGTGTCATGCATAAGTACCAAAAAAAACCCCATCAAAAATCTATTATTAAATGAAAACATTATTTGCATATTTATGAATAAATATAATGAAAATAAATAAAAATGGCTCATATGATAGGATATTGGTCAGTACTAAATGCAAATGAGAACATCACCACAGGCAATGGAAGTGACATTCTTGATTTCAGAAATGGGACTCAGGGTTCCTATTCAGAGGTCCCAAAGGTGGACTGAACGTTGCTCCTGTCCTTGATTTTGTTTAATCTGCAAATACCACATGCTAATCAGCTCTACTGTCATATTCAGTTAAAACATGAATTGAGTTTCTTGCAAAACTGAGAAACAGAGAGAGGAAAGTAGTCATTCAACTCTTAGGATGCAGCCTTGAGCTCCTGATCTGTGCAGCCTGTTAATTTTCCCACCCTGTCAGCAGTACTGTGAATTCAACATGTGATCAATGCCGTTTACACAGTTACATGACCAGCATTACATGACCTTCGACAGCCCTTTTACCAGATTATGCAGTTGTGTTGTAAATAGGACAAGGTATTCTTCAGTGTTTCATGTGCAAGGTTCTTTCTCACACAATCAATTTGTCTCTTGGCATACACATATTACAGAGCAGCAATGTGCATGTAAACCTGACCAACACAACATAAAACATTACAGCTCATGACAATATCACTATACCCAAAACAAACTGTGTAAAAATATCATAATTAAATTCACCAACAACATAAAACAATCAACAGTGCACACTAGTGAGCCAAACTTACAATCAGTGCAATTTACCTCTTTTTATTTTTTTTGCATCACAAACCAATATAAATAAAATCAACTGCCTTGAAGTCCTTAACAGAAATTATATTATTCTTCAATATAAGATTATGAAAATAGAAAAAGTGTTACTGGACTAAAAGCACCTGCTCGCATTAAGCTTTTTTTTTTGTTGCAACATAATTATATAAACCATCAAAATCTACATCTATATTATGCAGTGCTGCAGGATGACCCACAGTAATACAGATGATTGCAACTATGCACTATACTTAAAATTAAGACATCATGCATCTTTTACAATGAAATGGTGAAATAAACAATGTTTTCCTTTTACCCAACAGTGAATAAGTCAATATTACATTCTTTCCACTTAGCATACAGTTTGAAACAGTTCAAACCTACAATATTAACCAGAGGGCTCCTTTCAACAGCAAAGCATGCTTCTAATAGCTCAAGAGCTGCATAGTTATTTAAAGCATGAAATAAAAATTTCCAATAACGGGCAAGAAGTGATTCTACTCATTTATTTGTACAAACTATGTTATCATTGGTATTTGAGACGTCTATGCAGGTTAAAATCTGGATCAGTAAATACAATTAACAGCATTTCAGACCCGAAACAAATCCTTATGACACAATTACAACTAAAGTATATTAAAATAAATGTAACTGCAATAAATACAACAGATGCAATGCTTCACACCCACAATGGATTACGGGGTTCATCCCTTGTTTTTAAAAAGAGACAGCTACCAACAGGGAGACACTACAGTTCATGTTTAGTAGTTTTAACACTGTCTTCAAACTGTATGCACAGACGAAGTAAGCTTCTTTAAGATCCTTCTAACAACTCTTTTAGACGTGGTTATTTTAAGCTATAGTAAAATCATTGCCAAATCACACAAAAAACACACAAAGTGAGGTCGCTACAAGAAGGTAGCCGCTGCCTTTAAATACTGTCCTCTCGTGTTATGGGAGTGCTGGTTGCACAGTGTGCACTAGAGGGAGCCATTTCCTCTACCCGACAGCAGAGAGTATGTTCATTGTTCAGAAAGCTTAGGAGAACTTGGCAGCTTGTGGAGGGGGTCCCAAAAATCCTCCAGCCTGTTTGGTGGCAGCACGAGATGGAGCCAGACCCAGCATCTTCTGAATGTTCTGAGGATCAATAATTTATAATTAAACCACAGACTACTTGACACTTGAATGATACTATTTCACAATGATTCTGCTTACTCAACCAACGGAAGAGCTTTTGGATTACCTGTCTGATGGACATGGTGCACAGGATGTAAAGGAAGATGAAAGAACAGTCAGTGTAGTCTTCACCCAGAAGGTTGCGGTGAGACAGGCCTTGGATGTAGGACAAAGGGACGAAAGGCAGCTTCGCTACAACACGCCCATCAAAGCTAGAACAAAAAGAGAAGAAAAAAAAATCAATACAGTGGTCAAACACAACTGTTAATAAATAAAAATAAATAAATAAAATAAAATAAAATATTTGAAAATAAATAAAAATGGCTCATATGATAGGATATTGGTCAGTACTAAATGCAAATGAGAACATCACCACAGGCAATGGAAGTGACATTCTTGATTTCAGAAATGGGACTCAGGGTTCCTATTCAGAGGTCCCAAAGGTGGACTGAACGTTGCTCCTGTCCTTGATTTTGTTTAATCTGCAAATACCACATGCTAATCAGCTCTACTGTCATATTCAGTTAAAACATGAATTGAGTTTCTTGCAAAACTGAGAAACAGAGAGAGGAAAGTAGTCATTCAACTCTTAGGATGCAGCCTTGAGCTCCTGATCTGTTCAGCCTGTTAATTTTCCCACCCTGTCAGCAGTACTGTGAATTCAACATGTGATCAATGCCGTTTACACAGTTACATGACCAGCATTACATGACCTTCGACAGCCCTTTTACCAGATTATGCAGTTGTGTTGTAAATAGGACAAGGTATTCTTCAGTGTTTCATGTGCAAGGTTCTTTCTCACACAATCAATTTGTCTCTTGGCATACACATATTACAGAGCAGCAATGTGCATGTAAACCTGACCAACACAACATAAAACATTACAGCTCATGACAATATCACTATACCCAAAACAAACTGTGTAAAAATATCATAATTAAATTCACCAACAACATAAAACAATCAACAGTGCACACTAGTGAGCCAAACTTACAATCAGTGCAATTTACCTCTTTTTATTTTTTTTGCATCACAAACCAATATAAATAAAATCAACTGCCTTGAAGTCCTTAACAGAAATTATATTATTCTTCAATATAAGATTATGAAAATAGAAAAAGTGTTACTGGACTAAAAGCACCTGCTCGCATTAAGCTTTTTTTTTTTGTTGCAACATAATTATATAAACCATCAAAATCTACATCTATATTATGCAGTGCTGCAGGATGACCCACAGTAATACAGATGATTGCAACTATGCACTATACTTAAAATTAAGACATCATGCATCTTTTACAATGAAATGGTGAAATAAACAATGTTTTCCTTTTACCCAACAGTGAATAAGTCAATATTACATTCTTTCCACTTAGCATACAGTTTGAAACAGTTCAAACCTACAATATTAACCAGAGGGCTCCTTTCAACAGCAAATCATGCTTCTAATAGCTCAAGAGCTGCATAGTTATTTAAAGCATGAAATAAAAATTTCCAATAACGGGCAAGAAGTGATTCTACTCATTTATTTGTACAAACTATGTTATCATTGGTATTTGAGACGTCTATGCAGGTTAAAATCTGGATCAGTAAATACAATTAACAGCATTTCAGACCCAAAACAAATCCTTATGACACAATTACAACTAAAGTATATTAAAATAAATGTAACTGCAATAAATACAACAGATGCAATGCTTCACACCCACAATGGATTACGGGGTTCATCCCTTGTTTTTAAAAAGAGACAGCTACCAACAGGGAGACACTACAGTTCATGTTTAGTAGTTTTAACACTGTCTTCAAACTGTATGCACAGACGAAGTAAGCTTCTTTAAGATCCTTCTAACAACTCTTTTAGACGTGGTTATTTTAAGCTATAGTAAAATCATTGCCAAATCACACAAAAAACACACAAAGTGAGGTCGCTACAAGAAGGTAGCCGCTGCCTTTAAATACTGTCCTCTCGTGTTATGGGAGTGCTGGTTGCACAGTGTGCACTAGAGGGAGCCATTTCCTCTACCCGACAGCAGAGAGTATGTTCATTGTTCAGAAAGCTTAGGAGAACTTGGCAGCTTGTGGAGGGGGTCCCAAAAATCCTCCAGCCTGTTTGGTGGCAGCACGAGATGGAGCCAGACCCAGCATCTTCTGAATGTTCTGAGGATCAATAATTTATAATTAAACCACAGACTACTTGACACTTGAATGATACTATTTCACAATGATTCTGCTTACTCAACCAACGGAAGAGCTTTTGGATTACCTGTCTGATGGACATGGTGCACAGGATGTAAAGGAAGATGAAAGAACAGTCAGTGTAGTCTTCACCCAGAAGGTTGCGGTGAGACAGGCCTTGGATGTAGGACAAAGGGACGAAAGGCAGCTTCGCTACAACACGCCCATCAAAGCTAGAACAAAAAAAGAAGAAAAAAAATCAATACAGTGGTCAAACACAACTGTCAGCATTTCCTTGTATTATTCAAGAGAGAAATGAAAATGAGTAACACTGTACCACTTACATTGAATTGAACATGCCCATTAATGCTGTAAAACAGAAGCCAATGGCAAACATGGACTTCATTCGCACCTGTAGCAGAAAATCATTTCATTTAAAGCTTCAAAAACACAACGTACAGTGGCCTTTTTTTTTTCTTTTTTTTTTGCTGTTAAGACATAAAACTTTTTACCATTGACAGATCTCTGTTATTGTTCTTGAGCTTCTCCTCCTGCCGCTCTGTTAAAAAAATAGACAGAATTAACACAAGCACCATCTATATAACCTCTAAACAATATTGCAACCTGAAAACCTGAAGGCAGTATCATAATAATTTTTAAAAATAATGTAAAAATCACATACCAATCTTTTTCTTCTGTTGACGCCCAGCAGATTCTGTAATCGTCTCCTTCTTCTTCTCCACTTAACCAAAAACACAGAGGATTAAACCAAACGAACCAGATGAACCAAATATCCTTGCGAGACTTAAAGCCAGTGATCCTGCTAATAGCAGTTCATACTTACACTTTTTGCTTTGTTTTTCTACTTCAGCCTTGAGTCTCTTGTACTTTTCTGTCCGGTACACTAACACCCATGTAATACCTAAAGATTTAGAAAAGGAAGAAGAACACAAGACTCAATTCAGCAAGAAGCCTGAAGACTTGGAGGCTAACGTTAACTACAGGTATTCGCTAGCTGGCTAGCTCGTGAAAAGCAGCACATCTCATGAAGTATACTCGCCTTCGGCCAACAAAGCCGTGCACACAGATATGAAGACAATAAGTATCGTGTCTGCGAACATAGTACTCATATTGAATTCGTTTCTGTGTGAATGTAAGCGAAGATCCAGCTAGCTGTCCACTCCGGTCAATGAGCAGCGTCAGCACTAACTGACGAAATAAACATGCGCCGCTTCTTACACTGTCATGTCGCTTACTGCCCCTAGTGGACGTGACCTACATTAACAAGATGCTTCATTTTCAAGCGGTTTAGGGATACATTTAAAACTTAATGACCATCCACATGTTATTTTGCACTTCCACTCACTCGACAATGTGTGAAGTTCACTAAAAGCAATAGGTCCATTAGGTTTGTATCTATGTTTTTATCTCAACATATTTAGGCCAATATACGTGTGAGGGAACAAGGAAGAACCACAGTCACCATTTGTGTTGCAAACATAGCAATTTGACCTTTGCTTTTAACCCAACCGTGCAGTGAACACTCACTAGTGAGCACACACATACTAGGGAGACTATGAGTACATGTACTCAGAGCAGTAGCTTCAGGATACAAAACTGGTGACCTTCCGGTCACAAGGCCAATTCTCCAACCTTCAGGCCACGGAAAACACATAGTCTTTGTGTACACTTTGCCCTGCCAGCCTCCACCTAATTTATCAATGGTCATTTTGTGACCAAAGAACACTGTCGCCGCTAAGCTAAGAGGGCTTCGGCACCCATAAATAGGACCAAAATATGGTTATTATATATGGTTATTATATATTCACAGAGGAAGAATCTGGAAGATGCTCACAGTGACTGAGCACTGAGCAGACAGCAAGGAATCTTTAAGAGGCTCAAAGGTTCCAGATCTACACAATCAACAGATTGTCCCAATAACCCTAATGCTGTTTATGTAACACATGATTTAAAGGGGTTTTGTGTTGTAAGATAAAGCATAAACACTTTCAAGTTGATCTTATCTGGAATCAGATGCAGGTTGATAAGGGCAAAACAACAACAAAACAACAAAAAAAGTCGTTTCTCTAAACGTTTTGGGATTGTTGTTAGTGCTATTTAAAGCAGAGGTAAGAACTAAAAGCAGTGGCTATCTGCTTTTAAAGTGCTTTTTACATTAAGTACACCATATTATGTCGTAAAGCGTTTACTAGCTCTACTACTGTGTCTTTGTAACTGTCGATGACTTTGCACTGATCCTGAATGTGTTTGGTAAAAGTTTGATTTACAAACTAAATGTTATATAACAGATGGACTAGATTCTGGGCAGAGATTATTAGTGTCTTGGAGCAGATCTCATAGAGCTATAAATCTTACAAGCCTAGCCTATGCCAAGAAAACTGAACTAGATAGGGCCTCCTGTTAATTTGACAGTGTTTTATAAAATACCTCTATGAACAATTAAACCAAATTAAACCAAATGAATGTCAAAACTGTGTATCTCCATTTTTACTGTTTTTGATTTACATAATGTACTAACAGTTATTTACAGTTATTGTGTAAAAATGGCAATGATTTTGATATTGGACCAATAGACCTGCTTTTCCTTAATGTCTAATATGTTTTGTATAACCTTCATTAAATTGAGTAAAGTAATTTATTATTAGTAATAAATAGTAATAAATAGTCAAAAAAGGATTTTGACTGATCTTAATCTATATCCGACCCACTAAATTCCTTGGTACAAGCACTCTCTCTCTCTCTCTCTCTCTCTCTCTCTCTCTCATTAACATACACACACACACACATATACTTGTTTTTACATCTTTCTGGGATATCATTTTGCTCTTGTATGTCTGCAGCCAATGTCTGCATTATGGACTGCAAACAAACGGCAGTCTTTCCTCTCAAATATTAAAGTTCACCCAGACAATGCTGTTTTTTCTTCTTCTCTCTATTTGCATGGCTTTGTTTGTGTTATGAGTGTTCTGCACATATGCCAATGACAAGACTGGGGGGGGCAGCCAGGTACCCCCACAACGTCAACATGCTCGTTTTACTTTTGGGGACATCTGGTCCTCGCAAACAGCTAAGCACACACACACACACACACACACACACACACACAAAGGAAAAAAGCTAGACACAACTGAAAGGCAGTGAGGAGGAGGAAGAGGAGGAGGAGCGCGATCCAGTTCCTTTGCTAAAAGCAAGCAGCCTGTCGCGCGCACAGCGGCAGCAACAACAGAAGCATGGCGGGAGACCGCGAGGCCGAGAGTCAGGAGCAGCCGCAGGAGCAGTACGACGCCCGGCAACCCTTCCTCATCGGGGTCGCTGGCGGTACGGCTAGCGGAAAGGTGGGCATTTCAGACTTGATTGTCCTCCTGATCAAAAAAGACGGATTTGTAGGAGGATGCTTCCGACCCTTCTTCATTCTTAGTGTGTGAAGGAGGACGCGGTGGCCGCGTGGGTTATGTCAGACTCACTGGTTTTCTGCTGTATGTTTCCTTGTTGTGTTCCCTTATCCTGACGTTTTCAGCTCTGTCTGCTAGGTCACCAACTAGCTATCTAACTGTACCACTGCAGTCAGTTGGGTAGGCATTTCCATTTTAGCGCATTTAATTTGTGCTTTATAATATATGAACTTTTCTAGTTCATTTTCCTAAAACTACCTCAACTAAAGTATTACATTATTTTTGCATCCAGTTTACCACCCTGTTGTGGTTTTATGGCCATGCGTGTCTGACCCACAGGAACTGGAAGCGACACACAGCTCAACTTATTAATACGTGTTAGCAAGGAACCATTTTGTCCACGTCTACCCGATTATTCAGCATCTCTTATGTGTATATTCCAGATATCCAAGCTGTTGCTAAAATGTGATGCAGGAGTCGTTAGCTTTTGTTGTTGCTCGCTTTGTGCATCGGGCCCGGTTCGCCAGCCATCCCGCAGATTCCTCATATTCATTTGCCGGACATGAACCCTTAGTGTCACCTCGGCACACCAGTGGTTTATCAATCCAACAAAGTCAAGACATTTGCATAAATAAAAAAATGCATAAATCGTTTGTACAGTCGACTGGTCTGTGGTAGAGCTGATGGTTAGTGTAGTACATTTGTAACATTTTTCTTGGCGCTCACGTTCACAAAGCACAGTGGCCCCCTTTGTTTGATTAGTAACATCGTGTTTACAGCGAACTAAGCAAGAATTTTCTTCTGTATTAAGATGTTTGACTCAAGCTCAAGAGCTCAATAGTGCTTAAAAGTGTGCGGAGTTGTTGGGGTGAACGATAATGAGGTCACTGGAGTGAATGGATTTGTCACTCTGGCTCAGTTGGCCCATGACATGCTTGATGGCGCGTGTGTCGTCAGCGGGTGAAATCCTTTTGAATAGTTCGAATCCTTTAATATATATCAATATATATCGATATCTATATCTATATATATATATATATTAAAGGATTCGAACTATTCAAATCCTATATATGTATGTGTATTATATATATGTGTGTGTGTGTATGTATGTATATGTGTGTGTGTGTGTATATATATATATATATATATATATATATATATATATATATATATATACACACAATGGTGGTTTTATTTATGTTTTAAGTGTTGGAGAATAGTCATAACACCAGCTGCCAGGTGGCCTTTTCTGCATCCCTACACTGCTTTCAGACTGCAAAGCAGGAAGTGCAGTTTGTATTTTGTAGTTACTGATATTGCTTCTTATCTAGACCCAGTCTAGATGTTCCTACTAGCTCTAAGTTATGCTGGAATGTTGTGTCTTCGTTGTACTTATGTAAGGACACAATGTTGACACGACCTGGAGAATATTTAATATTTATTTTAGTACTACTTTCACTCACCACTTCCCGGTATAGCCTGAAAACGAAGGATATGTCCTGCACTTATCAGTGCTGTTTTTCACTTGTGTTCCAAAAAAGTGAACCTTGGAATTTCTGGATGTTCTTCGGCCCCCTTTTCATTAATGACAATACATCATACTGCTGGTATCCGGTTTAGCCTAGGTGGCATTGGCATTAGATCTCTGAACTGCAGAGTAGCTTGTTGGGTACACAAAAGGGCCTCAGACTGAGCCAGAGAATGTTTAGTCAGCACTGGCATGGGTTGGACAGTTTTTTTTTTTTTTTGTCTGCCCTGCAAGGTTAAGTCTGTGTCTGCAGTAATGAGTGATGACAGTCCAGGGCAGGAGTTTCCCACCTCACAACAGATCTGTCCTGCTCTGGCATTTTCACTGATGGGGGTCAATAGGGGCAGTGGGGGCCTATCATATAAAAGGCTAATTCCCTAGCATTACTGTCTTTTTTGTTCTCTAGAATAAGGGGCTTGACAGATCATTAGCTGTTTTACGTTGGTCTACGTAGGAGCTGAAGCACAGAATAAAATATGTGTAAAACTTAATGTAACTTATGATGCATTTAAATTATGTAAATGTAAATGATGTATATAAAAGTTACCAAGCTTACCAAGTATGTGTCTCAGATAAGACAAAGTGTAAGACTATGCAAAGGCCTTGATCTTGTTAATACAAAGAATTATTAGCTTCTATGGGATTTTCTGTAAAGTCTAAGGTGGCCATGTCTGTTTATCTTAAAACATGCTGGGAGCACATGTTTATAATTGCTTACAAAAAGCCAGGAACAGCTTGAGAGTGCTTGCGGATTATGTGTTAAATGGATTGGGACAGGCAGTGCTGCAGCTGGTAAAAGCTCTGGGTTGAACAGGGCTAAAACAGAAAGGCCTGATGAATTCTGAGGAGTCTAGTTTCTGAATTTCTCTTTTTGTAATATGTTTATTGTAAACATGAGGCTGCAATAACTAATCGATGTTGTCAATCATTAATAATGGAAAATGGTCCATTTTTGTTATTGATTAGTTGCCTTGAGAATGTTTGCATGTACCATTGTGCATCAAGTCTGAAAGAGTGAGAGGTCTTATCAGGAGATCATCGGTTCAATCTCGAGGATGCCACAGCTATCCATGGTGTTCGAAAAGATGTGATGATTTGCTTGATATGACTCAAAGGAAGCATGTGCTAGCCTTCATTCTTTCAGTGCTGGTAGAAGTTTTTGATGGGGGAGTTCTAATTAGTAAGTGGAATTTAGAAATTACTTAATTGAGGAGAAAATTTGGAGAATTCAAAGATAAAACAAAACAGCAGATGTTTATCATAAGAGAAGTGTAAATTACTGAGGTAGCAAAATTGTGCTATGGTCAAAAGTGTTACAAAACACATAGAAACTGGTTACTTTATCTTTGCCACTTCATTTGAATAGCATTGGAAAGTTCTCATGGAGCCGGTATACCTCCATAACACTGTTATAAGCTTTGTTTTGTCTTTGTTGAATTGTTTTTTTTTACCATTCAAATATTCAAATATGAATAAATATGAAAATTATTGCCAATTAACTGACTATTTGTTGATTAATTCACATGGATGTTCAAATATCAAAATATAGGCGTTTTCAGCTGTACAGTACAGCCTGCCACATAGTTAATTTAGATTAGCTTACTATTTAATTTAGTTTATCGGTCACACATTTTATGGTGGTGAGGCCTTACAATGGCCTTATAATGCTTCTTGAATTAGCGATTGCATTTATTAAATCTATTATTGACAAAACATGTACATACAGCCCAGGTCTTACAGTCTGCCCAGCTGTTAGCATGCTGTAGACACATGTTTAAAATACTTTATTAAATGAGTGGCATGCATTGTACAGTCACAAGAATATTTAAATATTATGCCACAGAACTTATCAAGGCAATGTAGAGGCAACAAGGTTCTGTAAGGCGTCCATTTATTCCAAGGCTGACAGAATTCTGTTGCATTTTCTATTTCAGAAACCACCCACACACACAATCCGGACATACTGCACTGTTAGAAAGAATGTCCAGATCTTGTAATTCAGTCTCAAAGTTGTCACACTTTCATATACAAATATATAATAGAAATGATAATCATAATCACAATCTTGCTTATATTAAAGTGTCTTTAAATGTGTTAAACAAGCATGCTTATAACAGTCCAAGCAGAGGTATAGAGGTAGACTGCTTCTGTTTGTTTTTGAAGTTTGTATAATTACATCAGATATAACTGAGCCACACTGCAACATCCCTGTTATCAGCCATGTAAAGCAGTTCACCCCACGCCAAAAAATAAAAGTAATAAAATAATAATAATTAAAAAAAATGCCCGGGAGCATGATGCTTTCAAAAAAATCATGTGTGCATGGAAGACCAAAATGCGAAGAAAAGACACGTTTTCAGAGCGAATCTAGTGAATTAGCGGCAACCAACGTGATAGCCCTGATCTAGCTGTGTACTGTACCCATTCAGCCAGTGCTGCTTATACTGTTTACGACTGTGCCCTCCATCATGTTGGGCCTAAAGAATATTTCTTGCTTTTGCCTCTGAGAATGTGCATGTAGTTAAAGTGCAAATAGATTTTAATACAAGGTCCTCGTATACATTTTAGTTTTACCATACAGATACAGTTATACTCAGTTATATATAGCATTCCCCATTTTAAGGATGCACAAATGTTTGTGATTACTAAGGTGTGTTTAATTACTTGGTTAACGCAGGTATGACAGTACTTTAATCCTCTCTACCAGATTCTAGGCTTTTGGTTACTTTTGAGGTCGGCTTTTGCTGGTTTGTCAATTTTGTAAAAAACATTCTAAGTCTAAGAAACAAATAAAACAGTAAGAGACTATTCTAGTCAAACTTTCGATTAACAAAATCAGCAGTAAGAAGAAGCTTTAAAGTATAAAAGGAATGGTAGATATATGAGACTAAGGATAACTTGTATGAAAGTGATGGCAGTAAGGAAGGTGTGGAAAGGAAAATGAACTATCCAGGATCAAATGATTACCAACTTCTCTGCAAAATTTGGTAGTGGTACAGTTATGGCCTGAGGCTGGATAGCTGTTACAGGTACTGGCTAATTCTTCTTCACTGACTTTTGAAAAAAACAATTACTGAGTGTTTTTTCACCTCTCTATCTTTCAGTCATGTGATGCAAACTGAACAGATTTTGCTTCATTATCAATGTTCAAACAGTGTTGATGGCGTTTTGCAGCATACACTGTACCTTACTGATTGTCATGATCTCATACAATGTCGGTGCAGTATGAAAGCAGTGTGATGTTATTACACATGCATTGCAGTTGTTATTTAAGGGTCAGTGTATATTAATGATGATGATGATGATGAGAAAAAGAACAATGACAACAAGAAGAACTGTGAAATATTGTACACTGTGATACTGTAAAGACGTTATTATATCATTAAAATTTCATACTGTTGTAACCCTAATCAGATTTTCTTTTTTATATTGTCCTGAACCTGAGCAATACACTGCATAAGTACATTTATCAGACTGTACCCAAATGAGCATGGCCAGGGTCAGGCTCAGTGGATGGTCTAAGAGTGGGAAAGTATTGCTGATTAAAAGTTGATGGTACAAAATTTTGTTTTTACTGTGAAGAAATACTGTATCTACATTATAATTAGAGAGAAGGGCTCTGTTTAAGACCTAAAATTTAGACTTTATAAGAATTGGTGCTGCACATTCTGTAATGTCAAGGACAAGAAGAATTGTTGCCTGCAATTCAAGTGAATTCACTGAACAGAAAATGACTTTCACACAATAATAAAAAGGACATGAAAACCAAGGCAGCATGCAGTGTATGTCTGTGCCATTGCAAACACCCCACTTCAATATCTTGGAGACGGAGAGGACATTAGATTCAAACACACACAAAAAAGTAAATATTACAGACATGACATCCACACGTGACTGCTCACACACTCATCATATACTCAATTTTGTACAGTAAGGCAAAAGCAAATAAGGTTGTTAATGCTTACTCTGTTTTGTAATTAGGCATTTTAATCTCAGTTGTGAGTTGATTTTACTGAGGTAGTATAGTATAATAGTGGTTTAGGTAATAGTATGTATTCAAGTAATAAATATTTATAATTCCATGCTACAGGCATTGCAAGGTCAACTCTACATTTTGACTCTCAGTTTAACCTCCCTACTAAGACTGGTAGGGATGTAAAGGGGTCAGTAATTGAGGATGGTGAATTATAGCATTCGTGATGTACATGGGTCAAATTCAAAAGGGACTGAACTCTAATACTCTGGGATTCATTACTTTGTAATGTAATTACTGCATGATTAGTATTTTTTAAGTTGAATAGCATCTTTAATAAATGGGATACAAAGTGCAGTGCTTTACATTAGATTTAATGAAGCCAAAACGGTTGGAAAAGCTATCTGAATAATATTTGTTTTTTCCATTATTGTTTTACCTTAGTCATCAGTCTGTGGGAAGATCATGGAGCTTCTTGGCCAGAATAAGATTGACCATCACCAAAGGCAGGTTGCAATCCTCAGTCAGGACAGCTTCTACAAGGTGCTTACCTCAGAACAGAAGGCCAAGGCTCTTAAGGGGCAGTTTAATTTTGACCACCCAGGTAAGAGAACTAAAGTGCAACTCAGTTAAATAGAATTGATAAGCCATTAGAGCTGATAAGCACAGAATTGTCTATGTGGGCACATCACAAAACGTTAGGCATCTGTAGTATCTTACTTTGGCAGATGTTTGAGAGTGCCAGTTTGCCATTACGCTCACCTTGTAGCACTTTAGCACTTCATCCTAGGGATTACCCAACCCATAGATCAGACATCCTTTTTAGAAACTCAGACCTTGCCTTCTCCTGTCTTCAGATGCATTTGACAACGAGTTGATTGTGAAGACTTTGTGGGATATCATGGAGGGAAGAACAGTTCACATCCCAGTTTATGACTTTGTTACCCATTCAAGGTCAGTTCCTGTTGCTTCTTTACACACTATTAATGTTGATTGGTGTTCTTTAATGATGAGGTATTTTTGCCATTTGGTAATTTTTTATGCTTTGGGCTGTATTTTTCTGCAGGAAAGAGGAAACAGTCACTGTGTACCCAGCTGACGTGGTGTTGTTTGAGGGCATTCTAATGTTCTACTCACAGGAGATCCGGGACCTGTTTCAGATGAAGCTGTTTGTGGACACAGACGCAGATACACGTCTCTCTCGCAGAGGTGAATTAGAAAGAAAGACTTTAGTTTACAGATGGACGTCAAGCACAAAATAATTGTCTGCAGTACAAATTCAAGCACAAAAATGAAAAATAAGATTAATAACTGAATAAAATTGGTTACTGTTTGTATGATGTTTTTTGAAGACATTTTGGCTGTACCATTTTTACAATTTTTCCACTTGCTGCATTCTTAAGTTGTTTCATTTTATTTCATTATTTGTCTTTTCCTTCCTTTTTGTTTCTTCGTTAGTCTTGAGAGATATCAGTGAGCGAGGACGGGACCTGGAGCAAGTCCTAAACCAGTATATCACTTTTGTGAAGCCTGCCTTTGAAGAGTTCTGCCTGCCAGTGAGTTTGCAGTATTTTCTACTGAACCACTGTGTATTGATCTTTTATCTTCACTCTTGTTTGGTGGCACTTGTTTTATTGATTGAGATGACACATAAGTAATAATTAATGTTATTTTCTATCTTAAGAAGGAAATAATATCTTGAACATTTTGATGATAACAGTGGATTTGGCAAATCCTAAATCTAGTGAAACACATTTGAGTCTGGAAGGTCTACACTAAAGTCTGGTTACTTATTGTCTATATTTGGACATATTTGGCTTTGAAATTAATGAACTCACTTTCTGTGTACTAGTAATCTATGCTAAAGGAATGTGCTGCAAATGTGGCATAGCTTTTTTTTTGTTTGGACTGCATTGTTTTTTTCTCATTTATTAACTTGGTTTCTAAAGAATCAATCAAGCAATCAGCAAATACACGTCTTACAGTTAACTGTCAAGTGCACAAAACAGAATTTAAAGAAACTAAAAGCAAACTGTTAAGCAACAATTTATGAACTAGAATGCTGTTGCAGGTATCATTCTGATTAGAGATTAATGCTAATGCTGTTGCAGTGATAGAAATGATATAGATCACTCAGCACTATCTGTGGTTATTGTGTTTTTCTATTCAGTTGAACTGTCTTTGTGTATAGTAGTGAGCTTCAGGTTATAACCACAGTTCCTCCTTTCTGTAGCAGGTGTTACTTTTGATGCATTATCTCCAAGCTTTTACGGTTTTTCACTAGTACACCTGCTGTGTGAGCAGCTAACATTGTTTCGTTTTTCATTTTCATCTAGAGTGTCATTCTACTATAGTCCAACTTTAAATATGCAGCACTTTTTCTTAAGTTTGGTTATTGTTTTATAGCATCCGATGAATGTTTCAGTCAATATTTGCTCCCAGTGTAGGCTGCAGAAGTATTTGGTTGTGCAGGTACTTGAATGAAGCATGTAAATACAAGTCTTGTCATAAAATATATTTTTATTGCTATTTGTAGGACCAATTGAAAGCATTTCTAAATTCAAACATAAGATAAGATTTCAAGGAATCAGTTTTACAAAGAATGTACCTGGCATAATTCCAGAAAGGAACAGGTTGTGAACTGGAGCTCACTTGTCTTGATCCTGTTCCCAGAAGCAAAAACTTGTTTGTGTTTTTTTCTTTCCTTTTTTTTATTCTCAGACAAAGAAATATGCTGATGTGATCATCCCAAGGGGAGCTGATAATCTAGGTGAGATTAGTTTAGTGTGAATGTGGGTGTCTGTTATTTTATTTCTCCGTCCAGACTGGCGATTGGACACAGCTTGACCATGGAACTGCAGAAATGTTTTGGAACCAACTATCGCCTATTCTGTTTTGGAATGCTCTGGGATGTTTTGATGGCGCCTAGCAAGGCCATTCTCAGATTCTGCCATGTGTGAACATGTTCTTCGTTAGTTGCCTTGCCCTTTTTCCCTCCTTCTAATAGGTGTTAGTCATTAGGCTCAATAGATCGCTGGGCTTCGTTTAATGGGAGATATTTTGTTGTTCATGTGGTAAACAAGCTCAGTTTAACATGCTTGTGACATGCACGAGTAAACCTGCTGTCTTGACGTCATACAAACTCATTACTAAAAGTAAGCAATGCTGATGTCAATCCAAATCAGAACTCAAAGTGCAGTGGTAGCAGATGTTTTGACCATTTTGCTAGGTGTGTTTTATGTAGTTATAGTGTCACTCTTTGACTTTACCAACTTTACCACCTTTATTCTATTACGTTGACATAGTCTCTCTTATAACAATCCTAAATTTTGTTTGTTTTCAGTTGCCATAAATCTGATAGTGCAGCACATTCAGGACATTCTAAACGGTGGTCTGACCAAACGACTGAACGGTTGTCTCAACGGGCATAGTGCTCCACGGAAGCGGCAGCCGTCAGAGTCCAGCAGCAGGCCACACTGATACCCCGCCCCCTCACCCCTCTCCTAAACAAAGTGGGAATAAGAGCAAGACAGCAGTGAAGGACTGCTGGAGAGGAGGGCAGGAGGCTGACCTGTAGATACTTGCAATTAGCAAACACTGTATGTAAAACAGTTAAGAAATTCAAGAAATGCCTTCTTTGATTTTGTACTGTTATTGTTCTATGTCCTTTTTTATTGTCTGCTGCAATTTTGTGGGATAATTGTTCCTTGTCAAACCTGTTCTGTCTTATTTATTTATGAATATTTTAACCCCCTTCCCCCCTTATTTTGAAAAGTATTTGTAAGTAATAGAGGAGAATGTGCAGGTGACTACAGTTTTGCCAAATAGACCTAGCTGGTAAAGTTGTAATAACTTGAACAGTGGTAAATTGGAAATTTGACCTTTTAGAGGTGAAAATACAAAGTTATGTTCCAGGATATTTCCAAATAATTTCTATATGTATGTATATGTGTGTGTATACATACATTAATACATACATACATACAATATATATGTCGGCACTTTCTTTTTGGTGTTAGCAACTATTACAACAGTAAGTGCACGCTGATTGTTGCTCCTAAGGAAAGATAAATATCTTTATGCTACATTTCAGCAAATGTCCATCTTCTCTTCAAGTCAGGGCTCAACATGTACTGTAAAGAAAAGGAGCAGCAGCCGGTTACAAAATGTGGCTCTGCCGTATTAATGTGATAGACACTCAAAGCCGGAGAGAATTTGGAGATTCTCCACTCCTATGCAGCATGTGAAAAGGCAGGTTTCTCTAACACAGATTAAATAAGTCCAATAACTTGTATCAGAATATGTAACTTTACTGTATTTGAGAGTGTGCCCATTCATTTTCAACATGTTCACTGGCAGATAAAAAATAATTGACCTGAAATTAATTTTCTTTTTTTTTTATGGAATTTAATTTACTATTTAATATTTAGGGTCATGGTGCTCCATGCATTGAAAACTACTGACATCACAGTGTTTTGCCTGCATGTCTTTAGCAGATCATTAACTTTCTTTATTTTGGTTTAGTGTTTTACACTACTGACTACTTTTTTACCTAGCGATATGAGGCTTACACCATGATGCCACTTCTAATCACTCTAAGTTTTTTTTGTAATACAACAAAACAAAATCACCAAAGAATCCATTTGGCATTACTTTTTTTTTTTAGACAGTTAAAGGTGTGCACAATGCTCACTTTTCTCTCTCGCTCAGGATTCTAGTGCTAACTCCCATCTTCCAAGATATTCTACAGAGGTTGCTTCAGGGACTAGTTCAGTGTACTAGTGGCTTTTCATTTTCCCTGTAAGGGCTTAGTATTGATTTTATTTTCAAAACACTCTTCTCTGAGGGTAGATTAAAAAAGGGAACCCATGACCACAACTTATTTGTTGTTGTTTTTTTTTGTTTTGTTTTGTTTTGTTTTTAATTAAAATAAGATGACCCTCAGGAAATTCCCAGTATGACCAATTTTCTTTCTGGTTGGGCGAACCCATTTCCCATTACACTGCTGCTACAATACAGGGTATTTCATAAATCTACAAGTGTATTTAATGTGATTGTAGACTCATAATCCATAACCATGGTGTTCTAAAGGGGCCAGAGTCCAATAAAAAAGTGCCCTGCTATTAGGGCCAGATAGAGAACGTTATGTTGTGACTTGGTTACTTAAAAATTTCTAGATTTTTGGCCTGACCTTAGTAGACACAAGTTGTGTAAATAATTGCATTTGCTCTTTGGGACTGCTTATGTTTTATGTACAGTATTTAATGTCTCTATGGATCTATGTGTTGTGGTATTATCGTTACCAACTGCCATTACCTATCTCCTAACTCGCCTGCCTCAGGCATGTACTGCTTGTATACATCTACACATACTCATGCAAGACATGCACACCTTAATCAGGTTTACCCATAGTTTGGTTTCTAAACATGCCGGCTTTTGGGGAAAAAATGCAAAATGCCTTACAACGACTGCTACTGACCATATTCATGACCACAGTGATAAAAGTTAACATTCAACAGAACCATGATGGGACTGTTACAGTCTGCTCACAATCCTAGATTATTTCACAGGATGCAAAATTACAGAAACACTTGATTTCATTGTAACGTGTGGAGTTCTCTATGATGGTTGCTGTTTTTGTAAACAAATTAATTATTGTGCAATGCAATTATTGACTCAAATGCAAATTTTGTATGGATTTTCCTAGACTATGTGACTGTATGTATAAATGTGGATATTCCCAAATTGGAAAATGTATGCTTTTTAAAAGCTCACATATATGATGTTACGTCTGATGGACTAGGTATCTTTCCCTAATATTAAATGAGCAATCCCCTTGTAGTGAAAGCTGAAGCATGTGGTAGATTTATTTATGCAGATAAGGTTCCAGTTGTTTTTGAATGTTTGGTCTACCAGTATAGTCATTGGAACCAGTAGTTCTGCAATCAGAAAGCTTGCAAGCAGCACAGAAACTGTTAAAATAATCAGTAGGCTACTGCTTCCAAAATATTTAATGAGTTTAATATGGGTCGCTCTTCACTGTAGGCGTCTCCATGATCGCTATATATCGTATAAATGTATAAACGACTTATATAAGTTGTATAAAATGAAATAATGAAATGGAATTCATTGAAAAACTAACTGAATAAATTTTTGTACCTTGCATGTTTTCTGCCTACATTGTCCATGTACGCATCTGCAAAGGATCCAGACAACCCTTCTAATTAGTCAAATCAGCTGCTTTGAGCTGCACACATACAGAATGGGATGCTCTGGAGCAGCCGCACATATGTTCACCCTGTCCAAAGTCGGCTGGAAGGTTGTAAATTTCACCAAAGGGAAGGGCTAGGAGTGTCTCTGCAGTGATGGAGCTCCATCCAGACCCTAAAGAACCATTCAACATCAGTACACGTCCTTACTAATGCTCTAACGGGTTAATGCAGCACCCTTGCAGCAATGTTTCAACGTCTATTGTAAAGCCTTTACGGCTGGGCAAATGGGGGGCAACCCTTCTATAAGATCCTTGATTGATCCTTGAAGACGCGTTGCGTTGCTGCAAACCTCTATCATATTGTCCCTGAGTGTCAGACTGCCCCCGTGTGCTGGTCGCCGGCAACTACGAGCGCCTTTTAATCGTCATCAAAATGCGACGTTATGACGTCAAAAGGCGACGCTGTAAGCGCGAGTTGCTAATCGGCGGTTCAATTGGGGAGTCGTGAGGATTCGTCGCATTACGCCTGGTTGCAGTGTTGCGGACTTTATTAACACAGTTATGTCCACCAGCGACTTCTATTTACGGTACTATGTCGGCCACAAGGGAAAGTTTGGACACGAGTTTCTGGAGTTTGAGTTTAGGCCGGACGGTAAGTCGCTCGGAGCACGGTTCTGCTAAGCTAACTCTATATAGCCAGCGTGCTAACAGTGCTGAGCGCCGCCTGGGTGAACAGCTTCAGGCCTGAAAATCCTGTTCGACTCGAACTTTAGAGAAGGGTGAAAGGTTTCTGTTTGTTTGTTGTAATTTAATCAACACAGTTTAGAGGTTGAGCTTGCATTATCAAAATACACTGGAATACTTGGTTTGGGTTTGAGTTCTCTTTCAGAGAAAGGGGTCCAGTCATGCAAGTGGCCAGCCAGCCTGCTTTAGCTGTGTAACACAAAGATGTAGAAGAGAAAATAACCTTACTGCAGTTCGATCATACCACCTGTAATATATATTATATTGCCGTTAAATTTCTTGCTATGTGTTTAAACACATTGATTAACATTGTTTTGATTGCTGGGTTGCGTGAATCCCTCAACGTTTGAACATCCACAGAAACATTGATCAGGAAACCGTGGTGCGTTAAGGTTGCTCGCGCCGGTGCACGGTTACCTCTTTAAAGCCTGACCTATCAGATAAATGCTGGAAAACTCAAATTCTATTAAGTTTAAAATCATGCTCTATAAAACTTCTGTTTTGTATCATTCCATGCATCTGTAATTCATTAATTCATCAGATATTTAAAACGCATCTTATTTTTATTTTGAAATGTAATTTATATTTATGAATTATTGAATGTATACAAAATCAAATTAAGTTTCACACTGATGCTGTCAAATGTAATACACTTGGCTTTAAAGGGTTTAAACATTTCCAAATAACAGGATGTACCCTACTGCCTACCTAATCTAGTCCCTACTGTTAAACTGGTGTAGTTTGAGGTGTTTATGGGATGGTGCACATCTAGAAGATGTTTGCATTGAACATGACAGTATTACAGATTTATCTACTGTATTATGAGGAATATTTTCTATTTTTGTGCAGGAAAGCTTCGATATGCCAACAACAGCAACTATAAAAATGATGTCATGATCAGAAAGGAGGTAAGAGAACCCTTGTGCACAAATGTTTGTCAAACTAATGTTTTAGTGTTTGAAAGGAATGGTTTTAAGTGAATGTTTCATCTGTCTTAGGCTTACGTTCACAAAAGCGTGATGGAGGAGCTGAAGAGGATCATTGACGACAGTGAAATTACCAAGGAAGATGATGCATTGTGGCCTCCTCCTGATAGGGTCGGAAGACAGGTTTGTCTGCAACCAGGACACTTGATTTTCCTCACAGTACAAGGAAAACTGTCATTTCACATATTTGGCAAGGTTTTGGTATTTTAGTTGCTTTTCTTTTTTTTTTTTCCTAGGAGCTGGAGATTGTCATTGGCGATGAACACATCTCTTTCACAACTTCCAAAATCGGATCTTTGATCGATGTCAACCAGTCTAAGTAAGAGCTGCACCAATGCCTAAATATGTTGCATGACCCCAACACTATTAGCAGTCTTGTAGAGTCATAAATGGTAGCATTGTAGTGGGGATGGGGGATGGTTCGCTTAGATGCCTGTGGTTTATGTTGTATTCAAACTTCATACAAAAACTGTACCTGAAGTTGTTTAGAAATAGACCAAGACCCACCCAGTCCAGCAGTCTTGGTCTGCTTGTTTGGTGTGCACCAGGGTTTGTCTTTATCTAACCAATGCTGACCAGTATAAACACACCTTTTGAAGCTTTTATAAATGTAGTCTGTCTGTGGCATTAATATTGTTTAGGCACTTCTCACTCACTTTGTGTTTTGATAGTGTATTAGAAACATGAACAATGTAGGACAGCCTTTTACAAAGTTCATAAATGGATATTATTGCTTGCACACAATTCAGAGTGAAATCCTATGTTCACCTACAAGCAAGTTGTTTACGACAATCAGATAATCAGTTGGCAAATTTTCAGCTATTGTCTTATTATAGCCATTTTCTTGTATGGATTGTTTTTGGTTCCATGCTGTACCTGTAACGTAATTGTGGCCTTGCATGCAAATTTTTTTTTTTTTTTTTTTTTTTTTTTTTAAACAGATTTAAAAATTAATTGGTTTTCTTACTCCTTAGGGACCCAGAAGGCCTCAGAGTGTTCTATTACCTGGTACAAGACCTCAAGTGTCTTGTCTTCAGTCTCATTGGCCTGCACTTCAAGATCAAGCCTATCTAAGTTACAACAGTTTTTAATCTGTGACAGTTATTTTACTTTGTTTTGCCTCTTTCTCAGCATTTGTAAATTTCTGGTTTATCTGCTGTTTTTCTCTTTTTTAATAAATGATTCAGTTAATTTCAGATTTTTTTTTAAAGGTATCAATCACCGGGTCAAGAGAACTGAGCAAGTTGTAGTTTTTGTCTGCATTGTAGGTCCACTACAAAAGAACCACATATATATATTTGAGGTTTATTTGTACAGTCATTCACCAAATGCACTGTAGACCGGATCCTCACAATTTCAGTGCAAGGTAAAATCAGTCTTTTAAGGACATTACATAGGGCATAGCAGTGATCCAACAATCGCACTGTTTCTGCTGCCTTGAAGGCACCGTTAAAGATGCTGCTCACATAAAAGGCTAAAGATTAACTAATTTAGCACCATCATCTAAGCTGCCAATCAAATTCAGATAAACTGCTGAGATTTGTAAATAGACATTATACACCCTAGTCTGACAGTTAAGCAGGGATTCATTTTGCATGATCTAAAAATTCACATTCCATATCAATTACAAATCAAACAACAAACCGGTATGTGTTTAAGGCGGTTAACTTGGATTAACTGCAGTTGGTGAACTAGATATACAAAATGTGCACAAAGCTGTCATTCTTTAGACCATCCTTATGGAACTTCATAAAATACCATCATCAATTAGACTCAAAGTCTACATTATAACCTTCCGTAGCATATGTACTGAATTATTCTAGACAAATACCAGTGTGCTCATTCATAGTCTTAAATTATTTTACTTAAATCTGAGGTTATCCCTAGTCCTGCATGTTTCCAAGTATTGCCTGCACATCTAAGCTCTTATCGGACTTGCACATTATACAGTATATAATGACTTAGATCTGATATATTGGCACAGGAAATACTTGAAAGGTCCACAAGACTAAAGCAAAGAACTGTAGCTTTAAACTGATAACATTGTCTACTAACATAATGTAATGCATCTAGAGCAATTACACAGTAAACCTATAACAGTAAACTACTATATCAAAGGCATTTGACATTGTCACATTAACATGAGGTCTTTTAATGAAGCCTTAAATGCACTTTGTTGTCTTAGTAAGAATTTCTACCCCCAAGAACATTTAACTGCGTTTAAGTGGTTTTCCTTCAATAACAGTAAAAATGTCCTCCAAGGATTTGTGGACACATTTAAGGAATTCATGGACATTCCTGTCTGGATAGCTGGACACATTGCATCCGATCCAATCGTCATGGACACCATAGCCTACTCCAAATCCATCAGGAACTACAGGAGCAAAGCCACCCAGACTGACAGCAGGGCTAGTGAGAGTGCTAGTAGAGAGGATGTTGTGGTTTATGGCTGCATACGCTGGGTCCTGGTACAGACTTGGCAGTGCCATCCCTTTCGAATTAGCCAGGTAGCGCAAAGCAAAAAGATGCCTGTCAAATCCTTGTCCTGGTCAAAGAGACAAAGGAGAAAGTAACGAGCATAAAAAAAAAACTTTGTGAAGCATATACTGTATGTTCCTTACACACTTAAACATTTTAAAGGAATTCTAGTTAAAAAAAAAAAAATTTACTGCCCCCTTTACCTGATGTGTACAAGCTGTCATTGAATCAAAATATGACACTCACCCATGGCTGCCTCTTTGGTAAGCTGGCCGTGATATTTGGAGCATGCATCCAGCAGGCCCTGAAGCTGCTCCACACTGTGCTGCTCTGGCTGTTGAACAAAGG
The DNA here is from genome assembly GCF_030463535.1 of Salminus brasiliensis. NCBI lineage: Eukaryota > Metazoa > Chordata > Actinopteri > Characiformes > Bryconidae > Salminus > Salminus brasiliensis. The sequence goes on from NC_132883.1 coordinate 13,518,447, forward strand.
CTTGGGCACAGCGCTGTGTGTGAATGCTGGCTGGACGGATGGTCTCGGTGCGGCCATGTTTGAAGGCTGCAGTGCTGCAGGACTCGTACGTAGCCACGGTCTGCCCATACTGACGCAGGAATCCCATCTGAAAAGCCAGCTGTGCTATGGCATCAGGGCTGAGCTTCACCTTCTTTAGCTGGTCTTTTCCACCTTGTTTGAATTGCATGGCATCAATGGTGAGCTTAGAGACGGCAGCATGGAAGTTCTCTTTGGCTTTTGTTATACCCTGCTGCAGATCAGTGCTCAGCTTGAACTCCAGTCTTCGCACAGCAGAAGAGGAGTCTACGCCAGCCGGCTGGGTGGCAGGCCCAACCAGTGGCTTTTCCGTGGTGTCTTTGAAGACTTCATTCTGGAAACGGAGGACAGCCACACCGTCTCCCCAAGAGTGTTCAAAATTGATAGCTGCCTGCCCATCCTTGGCCAGGATGACACTGAAGGATTTATCATACCAGCGGTTGCAGCCGTCCCCGTGAAGCATGTTGTGGGAGACATGTATGTTGTCGCGTAGCTCCTCCTCATCAAGACACAGGCAGAACAAAGCATTGTCTACTAATCCTAGAGCCTCCCCATTCCCTGCCTCTAGAAGCTTCTCTCGAAGTCCCGCCCAAATGTCCCTGTTCTCACTCGTTAAAACGCCAAGAGGAAATTTAGGAGCCGGTGTGGAGTCAGCCAGGATGTACTTCAGGTGTGACAGGATCTCCTCTGGCCTCACCAGGTTACCATCCCTATCCACTGCATCAAAGACATACATGTTGCCTTTTCTCATGACAAGAAGGTGCCGGCCTTTCTGGTCTGTGTGGAGCTCATCATGCTTGAGTTTAGGAATGCGTGTGGAGTTAAAGAGACGGAAGTACTGAGACATGTCCAGGGGATACGCATTCACCATGTAGGCTCCAAACCAGGAGATGGATGATGGTACCCATCGAATGAATTTCTTGAAGGAATCGGTATTACTCTTAGCTGGGTTCAGGTGGAACACCTCTGGTTCAAGTAGACCAGCACGGAGAGTCTTCATGAACCGTACTGCTGAGCACACCATGTTAGTGGCCCGAATAAGCTGATCATTGTACTCAGGTTTGGGGTCAGGATTAAAGGACATGAAGGGGTTAAAGTTTAAGACCACTGATTCACGGGCAGACAGGTACATGTCAAACCACGGAGCTGGAAAAAAGAGAGAAAAGTTTGTAAAAATACAACGCACACTCAGTCCTCACATAATATTAATGCCTTAACAATCCTCTGGGACCACACCAAATATTTCTTCCCATGAGAGTTTGTACCAGTGTTTCTATACAAAACATTTTTCTATAGTGTGTCGGAATACGTGCCTTGTGTACATACAGTGCCCTCAATAATGTTTAAAAGAAAAAAACCCACATTTTACCTTGATGTGCCCCTCTGCTCCACAGTTTACAATTTCAAATCAAACCACTCAGATGTGATTTTAGCACATTCAAGACATAAATAAGGGTATTTGCAAATATTTCAGTTTCAGTATATTGAAATTACAGCACTCTTTCCCAGCCCCGTTCATTCCAGGCCACAATAATGTTTGGGACATAGCAATGATGGGTACATTAAAGCAGTCATGTTTTATGCAATTTGCTGCGTCTCTCTTTGATGCAATGACTGCTTGAAGTCTGTGATTCACAGACATCCCCAAGTGCTGAGCATCTTCTCTGGTGATGCTTTGCCAAACCTCTAATGTAACCATCTTCAGCTCTTGCTTGTTTTTAATCTTTGTTTTCTCTTCAGCATATGGAACGCATGCTCTAATTAATTTTTAATTCCAATCCTTTTTTCACACCCATGTTGCCTTAGCAGTATGTTTGGGATTATTATCTTGCTGCAGGAGGAAGCGCTGCTAAATGATTACTGGAATGTGAGCAGACAAGAGGACACTACTTACCGCAGAATTCCTTGTGATACTGCCTTTAGCATTTACATTATCAATGAGTGGAAGTGTGGCAGACATACATGCCCAAGCCGTGATACTCCACCACCATGAGGTGGTATACATTGGATTGTGAGTCTTTCTTTTTTGTCTCCACACTTTGCTCTTACAATCACTCAGATTAGTGAAGATTTTAATGCAATCAACAGTGCAGGTCTTCCTTGACCTACGGTCCCTTTGCAATTACTGGATCATACCAGTGTATTTTTTCTTCTTAAATTATATTGCATATTACATATTTTGGTAATCCCAAGGTTTGACCTATGACTAGTGGTTTTATTCTTATTTTTCAGTCTCATAATACATTATATGACGTTCACTGGTACATCCTCATGTTGAACAATGGCAACTACAGACTCCAAAGGTTTTTGAAAACCTAGAAGCAAGTCTAGGTATTTAATGCCTGCACTTCAGAAGCAATAGAACACACATAAGTAATCATCAACACCTGTGAAGCCAAATGTCCCAAGCATTATGGTGCCCTGAAATAAAGTGGACTGTGTAAATAAAAAAAGTGTTACAATTTCAACAACATAAAAACAAAATGTATGCAAATACCCTAATGCTTATAACGTGTTCTTTACTTAGTTTGATTTGAATTTTTAATCTGTGGAGAAGAGGGGCATATTAGTCCCTATAATTATATGTAATATATTACTCAGCTCTGAGCTTTAATGCAATTAAACAGGAATATTTATTGCTCGCTTTTTAACTAAGCACATTCATTGCTGTTTTAAAAGCCTCTAAAATACACAATACGCGATGAAACATTTTGTCATGTAATTTCATCACAATATTTTAAAAATATCACTTAGTCTGAATAACGGCAATAGTGTACATTTTAAGAGGTCTTGTGCTTTCTTACCTGAAATATAGCTGGTGTGCTTGTTGCTTTTATCTTGAGCGACAAGTTCTTCATGTAACTGCTTGCCAGTGCCATTCTGAAAATCATGAGCCAGCTTCTCTGTATTACTGTACACATAAATATGCACATACAGCATTTTAATATCGGTTTCCATTCATTCAGGTGATAAAGAATATCAATATGAAGACCTGCTAGTCGATTAGCTACCTGTACTGTTCATTATTTAAAAGGGGCCGTTGAGCTGCCAGGTATCTCCGTATTGTGTCCTCCAGTTTTGGCACTGGTAGCCTGACCGTGGAAAATACACATAAAGTTTAGTTGCATCATGTTACAGGACTGTAGCTGTTTATATTTATTATCTTTCATAAAATACCCACGACAGAATCTGAACAAATGGCAACGGGGACCTATTTTTATGTAACACACCCCCTCCCCTCATGAAATCATTTTACCTTGTGCCCTTTCACCCACATTTTTTACAAATGACCGTCACCATTTAAATGTACTATATGTAAATGAATGAGTATGTTGTATTTTGAGTAGCCAGTACTTTTATTCTTAATTATAAAGCAACACAGAAACTGAGCAGCTGACACCATATAATTTGCTGCTCTGAAGGTTGGTTAATACAGTAGCTTGTATGCAATGCTCGTTGAAGCCCCATGTAGCAGAAACAACTCTGACTTACCTCGGCAAACTCTTCTGGTAGTGCATAGTTGGAACGATACTTCTGTGCAAGTATTCAGAGTCTGCCCCAGCTTTACTGCTGTATTTGCGCTGATTTGCAGTTAAAGTTAGCGCTGATCGCGTAGAAGTACTCAACGCCAAAGGCTTCAGCTTCCACAACGTTGAATTGGTTTGATTTGAGAGGAAAAGTGCCATCATGTCTGTTTAGCTAACGCGCTAACAAGGCAGTTCGACGTTTGTGAGATAATACGGATAAGGAACTCGAGATACTGATAATGATAATTCCGCTTAGTTCTGGTAATGTTGTACTAAGGTTTTGGTATAGATAACATTAACTTAGCTAGACGGTAGCACTACGTTACCGCCACCTGCGTACTGAATATATCAGCATGTAGCTAGAATTTATTTTCCAAACCACACACAGACAAACTCTTGAATGGTAGTAAATCTGAACGGGTTAAACTAATTACGAACAACCCACAAATATCACATATCCAATGTCAATGGATCTCTCTCTCCCCTTCCGCGATGAGCTGCAGCACCAGTTCAGCTCCTTCTAATTTAAGATATAATAAAAGTCCCCTTTCTGCGATGTAAAATTCGCCTGGACATAAATGAAGTAAGACAAACTGTCAGTAAAGTATGCAGCCCCTAAAGTAAACAATATTTGGAGACATTTCCTCGATTTAATAAATATTTTCTTCAATTTAATAAATAGTTCCCTCGATTTAATAATAATTCCCCTTCAGTTTAACTAAAACATCCTCTCCAAACTATTGGAACAATTTATTACATTGAGGGAAGGATTAAGGCTTCTAAAAATGCTCGACATCGATAATTTAGCGACTGATGTGATACCAATGACCTTCTTAGTGAAATTAATATTTTGTTTAAATACATTCGTAATGCGAGTTTTAATAAGAACCACACTGTGTTTCTATATATTGTTTTGCAAATAACTGTTGAGTAGAAAATCCTACAGAATAAATCCCGAATAAAGCAAATCCAACCAAAGATATTGCGCGTATGTTTCTACACACGCCAGCAGACACGCGCGCGCGCGCGCGCGCACACACGAACACATTGGACAGGACTTTTCTATTTACGTTTATCGTCCAACCGGATTGGTTCAACCACCCAGAGCTGTGAAGATGATTGGACAGTTGTTTTCTCTCCGTGATTTTGTGTCAGACTGGCAAAGCCATCTCTTCCCCCAGCAGCTGAGCGAATCAATGGGAATCAGCCACATCAGGGCAGCATCAGCACCGACTGTGGAGCCGGACGGTACACGAAACTAACCACGTTACGATTAACGATTACGATCCGCCCTCACTTTCAGTAATTCTAGATAAAGGTAAGCGAAATATGACACACTTATAAAAAATGTAGGCTGGTGCATTTGGCATCCACAATTTCTGTTCACAGAGCTACCAGCGATGACAAATGCTAGCTAATCCCTGGGATGCCACCTTCCGTTATAACTAACATTAGACGATAGACGGTTACTCGTTATGTAGTTCTGTCATTTATTACTATTTTAAGACTTTGCATTGATAATCATATGTTAAAACCAATACTCGCCGAAAACTAAGTCCAGTCTGTATTGCGGTGCAGGGGTATATTATTTAAACCGTAGCCCATCTGTGGGAGGGAGCATTAAAGCTACTTGTCCAATCCTCTGATGTCGCCGGTGGAAATGTGGGCCCATGTATGTCCTATTTTAATCATACACTAATTTTTATCAAAAGCTAAGGTCGGTCGTTTTAGATGCCACTCAGCTCAAATAAGTAAACTGCAGATTTGCAGCACATGCCTAAACCCATTCATTTTTATGGCAAATGGAATAAAATAGCTTTCATGTTTCTCTCCTTACTTAAAAAAGGACAGCAATGGGGGCTCTGAGTCGTCAGGAGTTTTTTCAGGAGCTACCCTCTGGCTGTCTGCTTCCAACTGCCCAACAGGGTCTGGAGCAAGTGTGGCAGCTGTTGCTCATCTGCTTACTGTGCAGACTGCTGTGGAGAATTGGTAAGATTTTAAGGCTTCAGGGGCTTTATTTTGGCTACTGCATTCTGACATTGTGTAAAATGTGTGTAATGTATTAAGCTGCTGATTTAGTCATTAAGAATAACAGCGAGTCTTTCTTCTTTGTTTAGTTTGGTTTATTCAAGACTGTGTCTTTTCATTTTTGTCTCAGTGTTTCTATGTCTCTCTCTTTTAGTTCAGTTCAACATTGTCAACAATGTCAACCATAACTGTAATAACAACAATTATAATAATAATCGAATGGGATTAAAACATTGTAATATCACAGTACACAAACCTAGTGTGCATGGCCTCCCAGCTCTAGTTTCAGTGTATAAAGCAACAACATGGATACAGTCATCATTTTGTTAACCCCTTGAACCATAGATGTATTAGATAGACTGTATTGTTACATCCCTAAATAAGCAAAGTCATTATCATAATAATGCTTGTAATAAGATGCAGTAATTTAATTTAATGGAGTGGTATGGAGTGTGGAGGTGGTGACATGATGGACAGGAACTGTGAGGCCTTCATGTTGAATAATAATAATAATCAGCTCCTTTTGTTTTTTCAGAATATGTTTCTCAGTCTCTCTCTGTCTCGCTGTCTTTCTCTCATTTATAGGCTGGCTGCCCTCCTACATTAAGCATTTGAGTACAATTGCTGGTGGCTTTTACACACTCTACCTGTTCTTTGAGCTTCACATGGTGTGGGTGGTGTTGCTCAGCCTTCTCTGCTACCTCATCCTCTTCTTGTGCCGGCACTCCAGCAGCCGTGGCCCCTTCCTCTCCATCACTGTCCTCATTTATCTATTACTTGGGTAAGCACAAAACTGTCTATACATACACTTCTGTTTTTAAAAATGTACAGTATCAAGTGTAAAGTTTGTATTTGTTAATAATCTTCCTCATAAACATTCACTACATGCATTCATAGGGGCAGGGGTGGCTCAGCGGTTAGAGCGCTGGGCTATCGATAACAGGGTTGTGGGTTCGATACCCGGGCTCGGCAAGCTGCCACTGTTGGGCCCTTGAGCAAGGCCCTTTACCCTCTCTGCTCCCCGGGAGCTGGAGTTGGCTGCCCACCGCTCTGGGTGTGTGTGTACTCACTGCCCCTAGTTCACTAGTGTGTGTTAGTGTGTTTTTTACTACCACAGATGGGTTAAATGCAGAAGACACATTTCGCTGTGCAGTGTACACACCTTAACCTTTATTTTCATATTCAAGTTGATTAGGTTTATCACTTTATGTTGCTGCCTTTATTGTTGGATGCATTTTAATAACGTATTTCATAACGCTAACAGTTTGTTATTGATTCATTTATTTGTTTGAAGTGTGTTTTTACATTTACTTGTTCAAACGAAAGCTTAAATGTATGCTTTCCATATCAAAATAGATGCGACGCAAGAAAGATCATGTTAATAACAGAGACTACTCAAGATTAAAGGGGGAGGGGGGGTTGCTTAATGTATTCTGCATTAGGCTAGCCAGTAGAGTTGTGTAAACCACAACTCTGTTTTCACACATAGACTACAAAATAAACAAACCTAATGTAATGTAATTTTTTTTAAATATACACAGTCATATCAGAATATTAATAACATCACACTAATAGGGGGAATAACCACCCTTGGCTAGGATGACACTAGCAAGCTCTTGTGGCATTGACTGTACTAGGTGATGGAAAGTGTTCATAATGGAGGTTAAGTGGTTCGCTGTGGCGTGACGATTGCTCTGTACCACTAGCAGGAGTCATTATTTCTCTCTGGCATCAATGTCCCGTGGGGCACCACTGTTATGCCGTTGGGAGGAAGTTCATTCTCATTACACATTCACTATGTTGGAGCTAGAACATCTCTTGCAAGTTAGTGTTTCTGAAATACTACCATCCTTCACCCAGAATCCTAGTGTAGTCCCTTTTTGCACATAAGTCAAATAGCATCATTTGCCGTTTTGTAATTTTTGCACTCTGCTACAACTGACTGGTGTGCTTGCTTATTTAGATGTGCAGCAAACCTTGTCACATGTCAGCTGTGATGTCTTGGGCTGAATTTATTCCAAACCAGGGGTGGTCATAATATTATGACTGTGACAGTGAGCAAAGGGGGGTAGCATTTCGGAAACCACTAACTAATGTTTAAGACACCGTAGTAAAGGTATAAAAAGAATAACTTCTTGCACACTTCTTAAGTGCCTCCCAACAGTGGAGCCTCATTGGCCATTGATGCCAAAGGGGAACGACCAGTTAACCTTAATAATGAACATCTTTTATCACCTAATACAGTCCATGGTACAACCTCTCACTAGTGTCATCTAGGGTGGTAATTCCCACTATTGGGTAGGTGGTCATAATATTAAGAAATAACTATGTAGTGATCAGCGCTTAAAGATTTTGTTACTTTAGATTTTGTTCCCTGTATAAAAACGTAACCAAAAGAGTACTTTTGTTTTGTTTTTCAGGGAACTGCATATGATGGACACCAATAGTTGGCACAAAATGAGAGGTCAGACTAAAAAGTGAATGAGATATTTCTATTGCTAAATAACAATTATTTTTGTGTTCTGTTGAGTGACTGTTCACAATAGCAGCATTCCTTGTTACAGATTGCTAGCTTTAGTAAATAATAGCAATTAATAGCAATAAATAATAGAAACAATTCTAAACCTATAAAAATCCTAAGTATTAATGTCATATCTACCAAGGTTCACAGATGGTAGTTGCCATGAAGGCAATTTCTCTTGCCTTTGACTTGGACAAAGGCACGGTGGAGAGTGTACCTTCCCCGGTGGAGTTTATGGGTTATATTTACTTTGTGGGGACGGTCATATTTGGCCCTTGGATCAGCTTCAACAGCTACAGAGAAGCGGTAGAAAGCCGGAAACTTGTGAGTCACAAAATCACTTGAAAGGCCTATTATAACAGTTACCAGAAATAGCAAGCTAGAAAGTGATGCCAAGTTCTTAAAGATAAAGGCTGTTGTTTTCCACAGAGTATGTCCTGGTTTGTGAAGGTGATCTGCAGCTGGACAAAGAGTCAATTCTGCCTGATTGTCTCCAACTGTGTGGCTCCCTATCTCTTCCCTTACTATATTCCAATATTAGGAGACAAACTACTCCACAGGTAAGGGACTGATATGTTCCTATATCAGTATATTTTAGATTTGAGGAGGGGGAAAGGGGGGATGTCTGCGATGATCAGCTCCTACATATAGTATATAGTATTTAGTATTTATTATGAGAGTGTTGTATTTGGTTTCTTTTCTCAAATTTGGTTTCTTTTAAAAGATTTTATATCATTTTTATTGTCTCTCCCAGTAAGAAGAGGCGAAAGATCAGGTAAATGTTGTGTGCTTTGCTACCCTTTTCTACCACTTTCACCAAGTTTATTATAATATACCTATTAGAATCAATGTTGTGTTTTAAAAAGCATATACAAATAAACGTTGTCAAGCATTTATGTAGCATAATCTGACAAATTGACCAAAAATTAACAGGCTTTTGCTATTTTCCATAACAAATGCAGTATTTTATCTCCTGTATCTTATGTTTTTTCATTGACAGTTTTTGCAGAATGTTTCTTTGTCACTAATAATTCATCTCATTTCTATTCACTTGTTTACTGCTCAGAGGCTCTATTGGAAGGTAAACACGCCTTCTTTCACTGAGATTTATTTCCTTTTTCCTTGCAAAGAGGTGAATAAAATGTGAAAATCTGTTCTTTGGTCCAAGTCTACAGTAACATCTACAATAACATTCTTTCTGTCAGGTGGTTGCTGGCCTATGAAAACACCATGTCCTTCCATTTTAGTAACTACTTTGTTAGTTACTTTAGTGAAACCACCACTACATTGGCAGGTGCTGGCTTCACAGAAGAAAAGGATCACCTCAAGTGGTTTGTACAAACACATCATATTTTTTGCTGTACATTAATGCACAGGTTTAACTTTTGAAGCCCCTTACCCATTCTGCTACTATTCCTGCAGGGATCTAGCAGTGGCTAAACCTCTCAGTGTTGAGTTTCCGAGGTCAATGGTGGAGGTTGTAACTTCTTGGAACCAGCCTATGTCTCGCTGGCTCAATACCTGTAAGCTTTTGTTAGTGGTGACTTTTTCTTGTTTTGACTTTTTCTTGTCTTGTTGCTTGTTTAAAGCAGAACCATGAACTCACATAACTGATTATTGTTGTCTCTTGCAACTGACGAATCAGTTGTGCACTTTTTACTAGAATCTTCTAACCTATTTCCGTAGTCCCCCTTTTAGCCATTTTGTCGGCAACATTTAGATCGACTGCACACGCTGCACATAATAAAATTGATTCGCCTTTACAAACTGCAATACTAACATGTTTTTATCATATAAAAGATGTACACAGATTGTGTTCGTGTGAAACGATAAAACATGTTTTCGCCTTTACAATGATAGTTTCTGAAAGTTACAAAATCAACAAAAACAAAAAGTTCAGCTTTGTTATATTACATGCATTACATATTGAGAAAATAAAAGAGACTCATGTTATAACTAAGGTAATGTAGATGAAATTGCAGAAATGGAAAACACTCATTGGCTGTAGAAAGAGGTAAATAAACATCAAAAGGATAAGTTATCTGTTTTGTCACATCTGTCACATTTCCAAAAGCAGCTCACACTGGGCTAAAGATGTCCAAGCTTGGTACAAAGGTCTGCCTGTCATTGTTTTTTCTTTTTTGTGAGTTTTCTTTTTCCACAACCAAAAATAACATGATATTTAGAGTAATCGTACTTCATTTTGTTATAATATTTTATTTAATATCACTTCAGATAATAAAACAATGCTGTATTACACAAAAAAACATGATCTATCCCAATGTCCTTTACTTATTTTAGAATATTTCGCTTTTGTGAAGTTGTAAAACTGACTTTTTAGGTCAAATCGGACCTAACAGCTTTCTGAGCATTCTGTGTAAAAATGGTCACTCTTTTAATTGCAATGTGATATTTATTCGCAGTCCACAAATTATAATACTCTGTTTTACTGCATTTTCAGATGTGTTCAAGAAGGCTCTGAAACTTGGTACTTTTCAGGCTATCCTCATCACCTATACAGCCAGCACTTTACTGCATGTGAGTGTACCTGTCAAGTCTCTTTTCATCATGGAACCACAACATTGACACATTCCTAATGTCCAGTTTCTCTGCTGCTGTTTTTTAATGTAATTCCTTCAGGGATTAAGCTTCCACATTGGAGCTGTGCTTGTGACTCTTGGCTTCATGACATATATCGAGCATGGTCAGTATCTACAGTGTATTTAATTATGAACTTTTACAGATGGATGTCTATGATATGCCAGTTGTAGTTTGTCTGGTTCAAATAGATTTTCTGCAGTATTGAGTATGTGTGATTGTAATAGGTTGCACTGTTAATCTCTGTTGCAGTTTTAAGGAAAAGACTGGCCACCATCTTTAACGCATGTGTCCTCTCTAAGAGATGCCCACCACACTGCAAACACCAAAACAAAAGAGTGAGATCATTTGTGCATTCAACACTTTAAACATCAGTCGTACAGTGCTGATACTTACATTAAAAAGCTTACCAGCGTGTTTAAATATGGAATTTAATCCAAAGATTCCTGCTCTTCGTTACTCCTAGTTTGTCCATAGTATTGTCTGTCCTTATACTGCATGTAAATAATGCATAATACAAGTAATTTATTAATCGAGTTAAATCTAAGAATGAGCACATATTAATTTGGTTACATTAAGAAATATTTCTACAGGAATTAACTAAAAACTAGTTCTAAAAGCCAGTTCTAACAGCCTTTTAAGTATAGGTTATTTATTTTTCAGCATCATGAAAAAAAGCAGAAAACACATATTTACCTCGTTGCCGTTATTAGAGTGTTAGTGAGGTTGGGATGTTGAATGATCACCACCCGACCTCACCCCCAACTCATCTCAAAGGCATTGGATAGAGCACCATCATTCCAGAGAACACAGTTCCACTGCTCCACAGCTTAATGCCAGGGGGCTTTATACCACTCTAGCCCACGCCTGGCATTAGGCATGGTGCTAAGGGGTTTATGTTTATTGCTCCAGAGAGTCTTATTCTATTGGCAGTACTTTTCTCCAGGGACTACATAAGCTATCTGGGTATATCGGTGTAACTTAAAGTAGCTGAACGCACATTTGGAAATGTACTTATGGTACATTTTACACCTTTGGTAATAGATTGCTGTTTGTGTTGTCTTTTCTAGGCATTTTGGGTGTATTTTATAAATGGAAGCTTTAGTGTGCTGGCACTGGTCCACCTAACCTACCTGGGCTCAGTCTTTGGCTCCAGCATGGATGATATAGATTCAAATGAGGTAAAAAAAAAAGTTTTTAATTTAGAACATTTTATACATTTATTTGTAGAATATTTGTAAATAAATTCATGTTTCTGTTTTTTGTTATCACATACAGCATCAGTGAGAAACCACAACAGATATATAACACTTACATTAACTATTATTTTATGATTTGTTCCATAGGATGTCCTGGGTGGTCATACTATTCATAAATGGACAGAGTTGAGCTGGATCAGTCACTGGGTGACCTTTGGCCTCTGGGTTGTGTACCGCCTTATTATATGACTCTCAAGCAGACTGAGAGGTTGGCTGGAAAGAAGGCAAGTAATAAACCGACTGATTCATGATTTAGACCTGCTTTGGGAGCAGGCCTAGGTCTACATGACATCACTGTGAATTCCTGATACACTGGACCGGACACCAAAATCTCTAACCAGTCCTGAAAAGACTTTATCCACACTACTGATCATCAGTATATCATCAGTGCAGACTTTGTGGCACATATACTGAGTACTCTGTTATGACGTTACTTTGTTTTTTAACTAGTACAAAAGAGCTCTCGACACAGTTTGAAAGCCAAGTCATTCTTCCTCGAGCAATCAACAATTTGGGGACGAGGCTTTGATATGACTAGGAAAAGGCCTTTAGTCTTTTTTCTTTACAGATAAAAAACTGAATTTCTAATGTGTATGTTTCATTGCATCAGAGCTACTTTTATCACAAGGGCAATGTCTTGTATGTTAAATTGTTAGTCATTACAGCTTTCTACTGCAGTGACATGTTACAGAAATATAAGAGGTATTTTTATAATGCGGTGCTGGATTAGTTAACCCAATAATAACCATACACACCTGTTTAACTGAAAGCAAGTCATGTTTCCTGTTCGTGCGATGTCCACCAACAATTCAGGATGTACATTAAACACTATAGTATTATAGTACTGTAGTTAAAAAAAACACTCCGACACAACAAGAAATACAGAACACTTACCTTTCCTGATAATTGTAATATGCCAGTTCGGCCCAAGTTTGGATTGATTCAGTCTGGTAAGGTCTTGCTACTCCACAAGTAGTGCAGTCACAAATAGCATATATTTAATCACAATGCATATCATACTGTGACTCTCACATAATCAGCACATGCCTGTGTTTGCCTGTTACACTGATCAGCCATCTAGAATCATGTTCATTATCTAATTAATTCCTTTTTTATTCTGCTCATGAGCCAATGCAGGCATTTTCTAGTCCTGCAGAAAACATTTATTGATAATGTGAAACTGCTCTGATTTTGGACTGTTTACAAGGAGATGAAAAGTCCTATATGTGTCCAATGCTGAGTAGATGGAGAATCCAAGGGATTTAATTAGTGTGACATTGAGGTTTTTAGTCACAGTTTTTGTATTGCAGATACTTTAATTTGCCCTGTACTTCCTGTTATTCTAATATCACAAATCTACCCTCTAGCACACAAAATTATAGTATTAGAAGTTGACGAGAACTAAAGTTAATTGTCCTTTATTGTTTTTTAATCTTATTTTCATAGATGTAGTTCAGACAGTACTTTTGTGGTGAATTGTCTGGTTGACTAAAAAATGTGCCAAGCAAAGCAATCAACTCGTTAATGTTTAACTAATCCCTGGCCCAAGTGTTGTTTTTGTTTTGTTTTGTTTATTAATTTTGCAATTTAGACATTTATATTCACTGTTTACCCATCCAGTATATCCAAAATAAATTGTATTTATTGCCTACTTTTGTTAATGAACAATTAATAAAGTTATTTATTATGTATTACAAGAGCTGTTATGAATATTGTGTGCATGTGAAAAAAAAAAAAACTTGGGTAAGGGTTTTGCATATATCAGACTGCAGGTGGCAGCAACCCGGTGGAATCATGAACGCGAAGGCAGCAGTGATTTGAAGCTCAACGCGTTTACGAACCGATTCATCTGTATTAGAAAATAAATGATGAATAACTGGATATTAAATCAAATATCCAAAAACTGTTGTACTCCAAAAACGCCTTCACAATGGAAAAAGTAAAACGCTTCTCCCGCTTTTGACTTTTTGACATAATTTAAATCTGACTATTGTATTTAATACTGTGTCAATTTCATGTTGAAGGGTTCAATAAAATTGACCAGGGATAAAAACTGTTTTACATTAACAAGATGCTTTTTTTATCCTGTAAAGTTGCCATTTTGAAGATACGAATTGTTTGCATGACCGCGACGAAACGTAAAACACACAAACGTCAGTTGGTTCGGCGAGTCGATTCGAGCCGGTTCAACTGGGTGATGCATGCGCGCGTCGAGCATCGCTTGAAGGCAGGAAGCTCATGGCTTCTCTGCTGAAACATGGCGCTGCCCACCCGCATGTTGTTGTGTGGCCGTTTAGCAAGCCGGAGTGCTGGCGCGGTGCTGCTCGCTTCTCATCCAGGGACTGCCCCGTTTTCCCGTAGATGGTTTATCACCACCAGCACGCAAAACCGTGAGTAAAAATAATGCTGCGAGTGATGTTGCAGGAGGTCCTTTGGGAGCTTGAGGTCATGTGTCCCCCTTTTTAACGTTCCCTGTGTGAACCGACCCTCAACCACTGTGGATTTATTAAACACGAAGTTCGATTTTTCACGATTTCGTTAGTTTGTCGTGGCAAGGTCACTAAGGATTGCATATGTGTAACTGATTTACGGTCAAACAAGACTTTGACTGACTATAAGCTAACGTATTGGCATATTGGCATATGGTGGTTGGTATCTCCTTATTAAACAGATTACGTAATTAATAATAAAGCAGGGAAAATGGTGGTCACCTTTGTTACAGTGACCTAGTGACCACTGTTGGGGGATGCAAACAGTTTTGAAGGTCAGATTCAACGTAAGACTTTAACCTGGAGCCCTTTCCCCAGTTTGACCTTAGTCATCTGGTGGCAGTTTGGCAGTGTTCTTTTTATAACTGGTGTCCCCTTATTATGCCTCCTTTTTCTCAGTAATTGGAAACTGAAAGGCTTACACGCAACAGAATACATATCAAAGAAGGGTAGTGTGATAACCTTGTAATATTTATTCATTAAAGCATGATCATTAATTAGTGGAGCTAATCATCCTCTTAGACGTTTTTAAGCCTAGAAATTCCCAGTCTTAGTCCTGATGAACTCCTCCCCAGCACATTCTAGTGTTTTAACTGCTGGAACACCCACTTCAACTCAGGAGGGGGTTGTTAATTTGCTGATCGGGTGTGTTAGAGCAAGAACAAGTCTGGATTGAGAAACATTACCACATATTCCATTTTTTTATGTACATGGAAAAACACAAAGTTGGCAAGTTGCAAAGCTGGGTTTTTTATTCTGTCCTACTTTTAAGTAAAATTCTAAAGTCTGTAAAAGAAAACTGCCTTCTGCCAGCTGCACATGTTGGTAGCCATGTAGCCTAATAGTTTAGAGGCCTCTGCTGGGGTGACCAGTGACTGGATTTAAGCAAGTGATGGTATGACAAAAATGGAAGTCATGTTTGGCACTCTGTCCTCTCAGAACCGTGGTGTTTGCTGTTGTGAATTTTTAAAGGGGTTAGGTGGTGCTCTCAATTACCTTTTTCAGTAAACTGATTAATTTGCATTTTCTTTTAATGACTTTTCAAAAAAGCCACTTAACATTTGCATGATATTTGAATGGAAATGGGAGTATTCATAGTCATTTAACACAGCTGATTCAACTCAAAAACTAAAGACTATTAGGTAACTGCTGTAAAACTAATATCTAAATATTTAAGTTAGACAAAGGGAGGGCCCAAGTGTGGGCTTCAATGGGTTACAGGTGCGTCAAGTGCTGGATTGGGTGTGTTAGAGCAAGGGGTCCCCAAGACTGACTTTGGTAACATCTACTGTAATATGAGTCTGTCTTTTTCTTTCAGAGCTGCAGTTTAAGCTGGACGAGCGGACGGCTCACAGCAGCCTTGACCTCTTCAAGAAAGACACCGGTGTGATCTACCGCATCCTGGGCCTGGACCCCAGCCACGTGCAGGACTCCCCTCTTCGCTTCCGTGAATGGGCTGTGGTCCTTGCTGACAGCCAAGTCGAATCTGGGCGTCATTACTGGGAGGTTACAGTCAAGAAGTCCCATGAGTTTCGTGTGGGAGTTGCCGAAGTAGCAACATCACGTGATGAGTGCATTGGTACAAACTCCTCCTCTTGGGTCTTTTCCTATGTGCAGAGGAAATGGTACGCCATGACCACCAATAAGCTGGTGCCCGTAACATTGGTAGGAAAGCCTGATCGAGTTGGGCTGCTTCTGGACTTTGAGGCAGGCAAGCTCAGCCTAGTGGACATCCAGACAGCCAAGGTTGTCCACACAATAAAGACACAGTTCCGCACACCAGTCTGCCCTGCTTTTGCGCTGTGGGATGGAGAAATGCTCACACATTCTGGGTTAGAGGTGCCACCAGGGCTTTAATAGGACACTCCCAACCAGTCATAGCCACGATTTGCATTTCAAAGTGGTGCTTTCCAGAGTCAGTCTTGGGAGGGAGGGGGGGGGGGTAGTATGCACCTACAAAAAAGTGCATAGTATGGGGTCCCCAGGACTGGAATTGGGAATCTCTAATTTAAAGGAGTACGCCAGCATTTTTCGACCCCATCTCTGTCAGCCATATCTATGTCATATTATTCATGGTTATCAATTGACCCATTTCCTTGTACTTGTAAACTCATTGACTCAAGACTAGGTGAAAACCCAGAACCCAGAGCATCTTTATTTTTTAAATCCATAAAGTGTATCAGCCAAATTTGAAAGCTAAGGTGAAACCGACATAAGATAATGTCTATTTGAAGCTGCTGTTATGAAGTTGTATTCAACCATAGAACACTGGCCAATAGAGGGAAAACGCAAGCGGTTATGTTCACTTCTTTCCAAGTGTACAGTCAGGTAGATGCATGGAAGAAAAAACACAATTTTAAATCCCCCCCCATCCTCAAAAAACACTCATTCAGACAAAAATTTCAAGTGTAGCATTTCATGTGCATTTGGCCTCCTGCTTGCACAGTGTTCTCATTATAAAAACATTGGACATTTGTTTTTGTTTTTTTGTGTTTCAGTGCCAAACTGCATTATCATACATGCATACGTTAACACTTAAATGAAAAGATGAAGGGGGAGGGGGGGGGGTGCAGTATTACTTTAATGTAACACAAGTAATATATCAACAGGACAGTATGGGATGACCATCCCGAAGGAAAGCAGTACCTCAGGATCCTCTTGTTGGGTCATTCTAAACAAACGGATAGATAACATTAAGCCGCACAGCTAGCCAGATCTCCTATTTAATATATATAACTGCAGCAGCAATCATTTATAAATATGGTTAACATATGGGATAAAGTTGCTGATAAACTGTGGGGACAGGCTTTGTGAACACTCTTACTTGAACCATTGAAAAGTCTGATATCTTCCGTTACTTCTAAGTGTTGTGTTGTAAGCCAAGTTTATCTACGCTAATAAAGTTTTAGTTTAAACTATTACAGATTTAAATTGATGGGTGTGTGTAATAGACAACTGAAAGTACATTGCTATTCTAATCATGCAGTCTCTCACTGTGCAGTCGTGCTGTCAAGTGTTATGAATGGCATTTTCAATAAAAGAGAGACTCTTTAGCAGTGACCATATTTATTTCAATGTCATATGCTGCATTTTACTTACATCTTACACATCACTTTTACACTTTATACTATCTGAGAAATGTCTCTTTCACAGATAAAGTGCATGTGTTTTTATCTATGTTAGCCAGAAAACTCAGATCTTGTCAGTATACACTATAATGTCACTATAGTGTTTTCTAGAACACTTGCACTTGCAACTTAAACACCAACTTGCCCTCTGCATTTCTGCTAAGTATCTCAATGACTGAGTGAGCTCAAACATCACACATACTGACTGTAATAAATAATATACAGGACTATACAGAACATTAGCATCTTAAAACATAAATACAAATGTATTAAATATACATACATTTAGTTCATTATATGCAGATAGATATTTACAAATATACAACACATAGGTACTATGAAATACAACATTCTACAACATCTGTACAGCACATGTCTTTTAACTTATATAGATCAAATCATCACGTTCCACATTTATTCCAGGAAATTTAGTTCTCAATGATGCCAGGTAAACGTTAGTAAAATATTCAATGTAAAGTAATGTTTGTTTTAAAACAAAACGTACTGTGACAATATCACATTAAACTGATGAAATAGTAAAGTAGTATGAACATGCTATTTGAATACACCTACTTTTTGCAGAATGACAACTGACTCTAAATGCCACTCTATATGAAGGAGACAAGAAAAAGGCTGACTACTGTCACTAAATAGAGAGTAAATGACAGTAACATTTAATTTGAGTCCTATGTTTGATTCATTGAGACCCGACTGTTCAACACAAGTTTGAACTGAACTTCTAATTACAACAACAGCAGCAACTGCCAATAGACTGTTCCAGGTGCCCCTCAGCAACGCCATAAATCACACAAACCCCTCCAGAATCTCCATGTTCCTCAGTTCTATTGCATTCAGTGAAGATTGGCTGTGTGTTTGTGTGCTGATCTCCTGAGGAATGAGTGTGTGAGAGTAAATGCGCTGATACTCCTTCAGCACTTCTGCCACACTTTGCTGACCGAGCTGCATAGCATCATCCAGAGGTGTGTTCCCCCACCTGAACACCAGATGAGATGGATGTTTCATTAGCAACATCAATTTAAGTTTAAAAAAAAAAAAAAAGACCACTGGGAAAAAATTGTTGTGCTGTGTATATTACCTGTCCTTAACATGTGGGTTCACTCTGCATGTCTCTGTTAAAAACTTCACAGCTTCTAAATGGCCTAATATTTAAAAGGAGGTTATCAATATTTCAGCACCATTTTGAGTGAAAGAATGAGAAAATGAGTAAGTAGGAATGTAGGTCACCTTCTGCAGCAGCCACATGCAGCGCGGACCGAGAATCATAATCCCTCAACTCCATATCCATTGCTGACAAAGCAAACCTGAGAAGATGAAATGATAATCAGTGACAACAGGAAAATGTTGCTATCATAACTGTAACATTGCTGAAGAAAACCATAGGGCCTTCTAAATTTCACAGATGGGCTAATGATTTCTGAAAACTATACAACTAACATCTGTAATTTGTAGTTTATTGTTTAAGTGTTATGTATTTAAACTCTACAGGTATTGTTGTAATATGTGTGGTTATGTTTTCACAATAAAAAGAAAATAATGTCCAATCATTTTTTTAAACCCATCAGATATGCAACTGTAAAACATCACCAAAATCTAATGAAACAGTAAAGTAACATGTTAAGGGAAAGGCACAAGGACATTTTCTCTTACCTCCTGAGCGCTGAAACATCTCCACTGTATGCAGCAAACATCAGCTCAATTACAGCCTTATTCTGTCAGAAACACAGACCACATATAGTCAGATCATACATCATTGTTTTATATCAAGAAACTGTACTATTTCAAATTACAAATAGTAATATTTTCTGTTGGCAGTTTCACTTCTTTTAAAGTAAAATAATACATTTGAATAATACAATGAAAAAAAATATATGTGAAGTACCTAATAACTAACTAACTAACAAGACTGACTGACTCATATTTAGCAAGACCTTCAACAAAGGCAGTGCTGTTAGTACTTGAATTGCTTTTGTGATAGTTTGTCATTTTGTCAGTCTCACCCTCTCATGGCCAGCCTGTCTGCGAGGGTCCAGCTTCTTGGCAAAGTGTCTCAGGTTGTCATAATTATGGAAATTAAAGAGAGAAACCAACTCCTGCAGAAGAGACCCCAGCCATGGTTAGTATATCAGTTACATGGTGGTATCAGTGGTATGTGTTGGTATGTGTGTGTAAAAGAATGTGAGCATACATGGCAGAAATGGATGCCTCGCACACTGTTGCCCACACGGTCAAGAGGAGGAGACCAGCACATCACGCCCATGATATTAGGAACCACCAAAAGTACAGCACCAGAGACTCCTGACTTAGCAGGCAAGCCCACCTAGAAGAGCAAGAGATATCATAGTGTAACCACCAGTGTAACCCTCATTCCATTTCTTTGTATCACTGTCATCCTCTCCATACTCTCAAGCAATGTTTCTGCATCAATCATACTACTAAGAGTCCTGACTTGCTGAAGGAAATGAGGGATGTGGTCAATTTAATGGAATACTCCTGTATTTTTCAACCTCTGCTCTGCCTGCCTCGTACTATACAGTTGACTACTAGGAACAAACATTTCTGGATTCAAACTTAGCCCATGACCATGGTTAGCTATTTTTGGGGTCCCAGCAGACTACAGTGAATTAGATATTGTTGCCATCACTTGAACTGCCTGGAAATCCCCCCCATTCCACCCCCACTCTTTTCCTAGCTAAAAGACACAGTGTCATTTCAGACCTGGAGAAGATTAAGTACTCACTCTGGGGATGTAATGAAATGTTTTAAACAATGTGACAACCATGTTTAGCCTACACAAACCATCTTCCAGCTCTATTGGTGTCAGGTTTATGATGTTCTGAGACTGATAACATAACTAAACCCAAAGCTCCTCGCCTGTCTCGCTCTTCTGTTTCATCTTGAGCCATTTTATTCCATGTGTCTGCAGGCTTTGACTTACAGGCCCACCAGATGAAATAAATAAGCTAACCTCATAGAACACCTGCAGACATGGATTTGGCAGAGATTATCTTAACTAAAGTTAATAAAAGCAATACTTCAATTACCATCAGACTGCTGTGCTATCAGGATATGGTAAATAAACATTATTTTGTAATAAATAAGTAAACAAAGAAATAAATATATTGATTACACATTGTTATCCAATGTTAGCTGAAATTATGTATCTGGTGTATCTGAAGCAATAACTCCAGCCATAAAGTGCATTGACTGTTGGTAGTAGAGCTGTGTTTTTACAAGAACCAGGTGGTAGGATACGTATTAGATATAGTTAGATTTAGTATATTGCTATATATATAATTTGTTTTAATAAACTTTGAGGAAAACCATCATAGTATAAAACACATATCATCATATGCATACAATCTGAGTAAAATAAAAGTTTAGTTTTTATGCAGTCAGAACAGTGGGATCTGAAGACAAAGTACAACACTGCTATCTAGAAATCAGGGTTCAAACACAACACAAAATGAACCACTGTCTGCCACCAATCCTTGCATGTAAACTATTAATTAATCAACACTGTGTTTTGAGAATTGATACAGTACTTAATATCTTAATATCATGATACTTTGATATTCCAATATTTTCTCATACCCCTTTTTGGTAAAAATGTTCCTTGACCCCCTTTGAGAACACCCACAGACGCATGTATATACGTGTGCTGGTGTGGAAGACTCACGTGGAAGGCGAACTGTCCGGAGAAGTCGTACATGCCACAAGAGTGCATGAGGCTAAGGGTGTTTCTCACAGCCTCCGCACTCAGCACACGCTCCCCTGTGATTGGACAGATCCCACCGTTAGCAAGAGTGGCGGCCATGACGCTGCCCGACTCGCACGTTACCTCGATGGAGCACAACTAGAGGGAGACACAGAGATGAGAGGAGAGTCTGTTAACAGAGGACACAGTTCAGTCTCGTGTTCATTCATTTTCTTGATTAAATTAAATGTTAAAGGTCTGGTCACCTGAAAGTAGAAATCAAGTGCTGCTATCATGTCTGCTCCACTGGGAAAACACTGAAGAGGACAGACAAATGAAGAGAGGTGAGCTGATCTGATAAAAAAAAATGTCCTGTGCTATAAAAAAATACTATACTAATACCATACTTGTTTCTCCTTCAGATAATA
The DNA here is from genome assembly GCF_030463535.1 of Salminus brasiliensis. NCBI lineage: Eukaryota > Metazoa > Chordata > Actinopteri > Characiformes > Bryconidae > Salminus > Salminus brasiliensis. The sequence goes on from NC_132883.1 coordinate 13,540,197, forward strand.
ACCGATGGCGTAGTTCCTGTCACCCGTCTCTTTTTCTGACTGAAAGCTGTGGAAAAAGAAGTCAAAACAGGCAATTAATTAATCACTGAAGTGCAAGTATGTCATTTGACACAAATACATCTAAAAAAAAGAGGCAGGTCAGTATTAGAACTTAAGTAATGTATCTTACGTGGCATTGCTGAAACCCACATACTCTCCACCTGCCATTCTCTTCAGATAGTCCATTATCTGTGGCAGAGGGTAGTACATACAATAAGGCAGGGCATATAAATAAATCCTAAACAATATATAACTATTTAACACACATAGAAGAAACAGTTGTGTTATACATACATAATCAAATCTCTCAGCCTTCCTGAATCCAGGCTGAAAGAGAGCAAGAGAGAGAGAGAGAAAGAGAGAGAAAAAGGGAGAGAGAAAGTGCTGTTATTCAAAAAATACATTTCTCAACCTCTGAACATAGATTTTGTATTAGGACTTCCAGCATTTGCTTATAAATTTACATGTCTATACTACACTGGAAAGTTCTGTTTGTAGTAACAGTGTATAATCCTGACACAGGGTGGCAGTGTGTACATGTGAAAGAGTAAAAGATAAAATGTGGGGATGGTGTGGGTGTACTGTGTGGGGTGAGGGACACTACCTCCAATGTCCAAGAAACCAAATAAAGGCAATTTAGAAGAAACTATTTATATATTTTTATTTGGCTTCCTATGATTCACACACAACAAAACATGTCCACACAAAAACCTTGTATCTTTCAAAAAACTTCACCAGGAATTCCCAGGCTGCTAGATGGGGTAGTAGAGAAAACTGGATACACCCCTTGTCCTCATTAGTGGACCACACCTGTTTTTAATCTGTAAGAGCTTTTTAGATAAGCTTTGTACAGTGTTTTGTACATCTGATGAAGTCTGTGGAGCATGGACTGCAACATCATGTTTTTAATTATATAAAGAAATTCATCTATAGCACAGACTGAGTGCTGCAGCCCTCTTCATCGAGACTTATTTTTCCTGGCTCCTTAACAAATAGTTGGTTAAAACACATTTCCCCTTGTTTTTTGTAGATTCCCAATCATTTAAATATTTCTATTGGTAAGTACTGCTGGATTATGTCAAAAAGTGAACAACGTTTTTTGTGTGCCAGTAATGTAATATAACAAGACAAGTAGGCAAGTAAAACCAAAACATCTTAACACACCAAACTGCATTCCATTATGACTGTCCAAATATTTAATATTACTTAGGATGACCATTACACATGTCCTCTTTTTGTAAAAAAGGTATCCAGCAAGAATTTCTAAACTGCGTACAACGTCTGGGATTTCCTGTCAGCATTTGCTTACACATTCTTTTTTACACCTTTAAACACATCAAGTCCTGCCCTCTTTCCCCCACAACTAGTCTATACCTGCATTGACATGCAACCATTGGTCAATCTGCTTCCCAGAGAGAGAGAGAGAGAGAGAGAGAGAGAGAGCCTAAAATCAAATCAGTGTTGAAAACAAATTCTGGGTGCTTTAGTGATCATAGTTGGTAACTTGTTCCACATTGTGATGGTTCTATACAATACAGATCTTCACACTGCATCTGCTATGAGGTTTAGATTACCTAGAGAATCTCAACTAGCCTGCCTAGCAGTATGACACTATCCATCTCTCACATCATTCATTTGTGAGTGCAGACAGTTTTGCATAACAGATAGTCCTAAAGAAACCCATTACATTGCATGCCAAGCTCTACGCTATTCTGAGCCATGTGAGTCTGGCATGCACCCTCTTTTTTACCTTGCCTCACATGTAACAGACAGGGCAGTGCCAACCTTGCAGCTCTGTTATCAGCTATTTGGAACATAGACAGATCTTTTTTGGCTGCAGTAATCAAGGTGAGATAAAACTAGTGGCTGTGTCGCTAACACTGTAGTCTATCTACTAATGTTTGATTTTCTAAAACCTATTTTCTTAGCAATATTTACAATATTTCTCTGCTTAATTGAGAGCAACACCAAGCAGGTTTGCCTTTTGAACTTGTTCAGTACCTGAGTGATACTGATTTCTTAGTGAATCCAGTGAAGTAATACTTGCAGCTCAGATTAAAGTGTATTCTTTAACTTGTGTTGTTAGATGCAACATATATACAGTTGTAGCATCTACAAATTAAGTAGCACTGCATTTATTTGAAGCATAAGGCGTGTCATTGGTACATGTTGAAAAAAGTACTGGCCCATGACAACTCCCCTGGGGCACACTGCACTGTAAGTGTAGGAGGAAAACCCACCAACCTGCCACCAAAACATAGACTGCATCCTATTTATTCAGTTAATTGCTATTGAACTAAACCCATGTGCAGTTAGTTTCAATAATAATAACACATGCAGTACAATATTAACTGCTAGAAAAACAGTAGATCAGCGTAGTAAGTGAACAAGAACAACTTTTCCATTAGCTTGCTCAATACTAGAAAAATACTGCTGTAGCAAAAAAAAACTCCTGTTTGTTTGCTGGAAACGGTACAACCTTGGCCAACTTTCAAATCTGGGGGAAATTAAAATGATATACTGGTAATGAAATTATAATTAAAACTGCTGTAATTAACATATTATCCATACTAACTTCCTTATTTGTACAGATTGGAACTTAAAACACATAGTTTGTTGACAGAATAAAATAACTGTTTAATTGTTTTTAACCAATATTCAACCTCCACTAAAACACCCTGTTTTCTTTTCTAACCTGTCAACTTTGTTCATAAAGTGATCACTGAAATGTTTTGCAGTGCTTTTAGCTTTAGTGAAGAAAATTCCATTAACCACAGAATTAGTTTGTGGAACAAAGGTTAGTTATTATGAAAACTTTCTTATCATTAAATTCTGCTGATTTTTTATCTAGTCTATTCTCATTACACATTTGCTACTTTTCATTTCCTTTACCATATATTACAGCTTTCTGTAACTAATCCCTTTTACGGATTCACTTATCAAGTTATTAAATGTCACTCTTACTAAGAAATGTCACCAGAACCATCGGCACAACAGTAAATGCATCTGCCCTTTTGGTCTCTACCATCGTGCAACTGTCCAAGAACATTACTAATTCTGGCCTTTGCACTTCATGGTCTTACTGTTGGCAAGTCTGGACAGGCCACCCTCACCAAAATGCTCCAAGTGCACAGGTGTGTGGTGTGTATTCGCAGTGTGTGTGAGTGTGTCACTTGGAACACACTGCTCTGCTGATTTGGTTTCCCTATCGGTGTCTTGGTTGGGTCGTAAAAAGTAGGGTTAAGATGCAGCCTTCCATGAAACGCAGGAGAGACCCCCGGCACAGCAAAAGGTCAGGGCAGTGTATGGTCCGGTTAGGGAATGTGTCTGTCTTAAAAATACTCCCTGAGTCCAGCGCGTGAGCCTAAGGTCTGCTTCATCTTATGTAACTCCACGGCTCTTATCCAAAACAGCCGTTTAGCAGCTGAGCATTCTCAGTTTCATTCAGATACTGATATAATGAGCCCTTTATGAGATGTCTTTCTTTCCCTTACAAGCAATAATTGTACTAACACTACTATGTCACATATATATGATTTGTATAGCGTAGTTTCATGCAGCCATGTCTTCTAGTAGTCTATAATAGTCGTGTGGTACTCTGTAGTAATTCTTGAAACTTACTGTAATATTATAATATAATATAATAATATAAGTAAATAAATAAATAATAAAAAGTACTGCAAAAATTTGTATTTTTCTAAAAATAGGGGTTAAGGCTAATCACTGCTATCAGCTTTAGTGCATATTACAGTAAAAGTGAACTGGAAATTGAATGACTTTACTTTAATAGTCTCTCTCTTTCTTTTTCTCCTCCTTTTGTCTGTCTCTGTTATCTGCAGCTGTTGCATGGCACACCCTCTTGTACAGTGACTCCCATTGGTTGTCACTTGCAAACAACCCCCACCTGTTATGTAGTCGCTCTACCTGGGCCGTCTCTCTGACCCCCCTCTCACCCACCAGCTGTTGTAATCAGGGTGGTAAATCATACCTTCACACGTGAGCTTACTGACTGATAAGGCCAACAACAGAACAGCAGACAGCTTTTTATAGTAGCGTTACACAGGTTGTCTTATAGGTAGGATATGGTTATTGAATGACAAAGTGTTTATACATTAATGTAATATCTACCTTCCTTATTCCAGTTTTATCTTTAAACTTAATTAGTTTTGCCAATAACTGTGTTTATGTAACTTAATATATTCATGTAGGAATGACATGCACATGTGTAATTATAGTCACCACTAAGTTGTGGACTAGTCTTCTTACCTTTAGAAGAGAGCTGATGACGATGGCCCCTGCATTCACCATGGGGTTATGAGGCTTATCTGATAACAAAAACACACAAGTGAGTATAATCCAAAACACATTCAACATAAGTAAGGTTACATAACTAAGAGATCACTGAGCATGAGTGCAGAGTTCTTCTGAGGAATAAAAGAGAAATGATAACAGAACAGTAATTTCCACTGTTCTTATGATGAGGGTTATGGTGTTATCTTTTCCAGTGAATCACTGATACTGCAAAACTATTGGTATTTAAGTGTGCCTTAAAGCTGATTGAACGGCAACTATTACTGATGAATACTGAACTATATTTATTTGAAACATTGGTTCTCTACGATTTGCAATATTTGTTCCTGAATATAATGTAATAATGAAAAACATTATTACATTATGTTGTACACTGCTTAATTTAACACAGTTTATAAAGTTTTACAAAGTTTATAAAGTGTAGGAGAGTTTACTCAAACATTGTATGGATAGAAGTTAAAGGCTGGTATATTTATATGGTTCTTACCATCTTCATTTAGACTTAATTTGTTGAATTTGTTGCCACTGGGCTCTTTTCCCACATATTTATGTACTTGCTCGGTTCCTGATTCGGTAATAGCCAGAGAGTATTCGAGTGGCTTCACACACGACTGCAGACAGAACGGCACCTGCGTGTCTCCTACAGAGTGCCTGCAGAGAGAGAGAGAGAGAGAGAGAGAGAGAGAGAGAGAGAGAGAGAGAGAGAGAGAGAGAGAGAGAGAGAGAGAGAGAGAGAGAGAGAGAGAGAGAGAGAGAGAGAGAGAGATACAGAGGCTAAAATGTTACAATGTTACAAATGTTACTTTACATTCATATATATATATATATACTTCACATACATATATATCAAGTATATATATATACAGTCATGCCCGAAAGTATTCATACCCCTGGCAAAGTTTGACTTAAATTTACTTTTATTTAACCAGAAGTTATATTTTTGCCTTGAAACGACACAGGCATCTCCCAGGAGATAACACAATGATGTACAAGAGGCATCATTGTGGGGAAAAAGTATTTCTCAGCTTTTATACACATTTGAACAAAAAGTGGCATGTCCAAAATTATTCATACCCTTCTCAATAATTAATAGAAAAGCCTTTATTGGCTATTACAGCAATCAAACGCTTCCTGTAATTGCTGACCTTTTTGCATGTCTCCACTGGTATTTTTGCCCATTCATCTTTAGTGATGAGCTCCAATTCTTTGAGGTTCAAGGGTCTCCTTGCCATCACCCTGATCTTTAGCTCCCTCCACAGATTCTCAATTGTATTCAAGTCAGGACTCTGGCTGGGCCACTGCAAAACATTAATGTTTTTGTCTGCTAACCATTTCTTCACCACTTTGGCTGTGTGTTTTGGGTCGTTGTCGTGCTGAAATGTCCACCGGTTCCCAAGGCCAAGTTTCTCTGCAGACTGCCTGATGTTGTTGTTGAGAATCTTGATGTATTGCTCTTTTTTCATGGTGCCATTTACTGCGATCAAGTTCCCTGGTCCATTGGCTGAAAAACACCCCCAAAACATTAGGTTCCCACCACCATGTTTGACAGTGGGGATGGTGTTCTTAGGGTTGAAGGCTTCTCCTTTTTTACGCCAAATGGTGCACACATCATTGTGGCCAAACAATTCAATTTTTGTTTCATCTGACCATAAAACAGAACACCAGAAGTCTTCTTCTTTGTCCAGATGAGCATTTGCAAAGGTCAAGCGGGCTTTTGTGTGCCTTTTCTGGAGAAGTGGTGTCCTCCTTGGCCTGCGTCCGTGGAACCCAGCAGTGTGCAGTGTCCGTTGAACTGTCTGCCTTGAGATGTCGCCACCAGCAGAGTCCAGATTCACCAGGATGGCCTTGGTGGTGATCCTTGGATTTTTCTTCACCTCTCTCACTATTCTCCTGGCCAGCACAGGTGTCACTTTTGGCTTCCGACCACATCTTCTGAGATTTTCCACAGTGCGGAACTTCTTGTATTTTTTAATAATACTTTGCACTGTAGCCACTGGAACTTGAAAACATTTTGATATGGCTTTATAGCCCTTTCCTGACTTGTGAGCGGCCACAATGCACAGCCGCAGGTCCTTAGTGAGCTCCTTTGTCTTAGCCATGACTGTCCACAAACCAACTGCAGAGAGCTGCTGTTTTTCTCCTGTTGAGTTGATTAAAACAGCTGTTCCCAATGAATCAGGGTAATTAGGATGCTTTAAAACAGCTATTTGGAATGGTATAGAACTTTGGATTTTCCCATATACTGTGACAGTTTTCAAAGGGTATGAATAATTTTGGACATGCATAAAAGTGTATAAAAGCTGAGAAATACTTTTTCCCACAATGATGCCTCTTGTACATCATCGTGTTATCTCCTGGGAGATGCCTGTGTCGTTTCAAGGCAAAAATATAACTTCTGGTTAAATAAAAGTAAATTTAAGTCAAACTTTGCCAGGGGTATGAATACTTCCGGGCATGACTGTATGTATATATATATATATATATATATTTGTTTTTTTTTAATAGATTTTTCTTTTTACTTTTTGACATACATTGACATCTGACAGTTGTTTGTCAAAATTTCATGACAAATGAACTAATAGAAATACTTCAAAATGGCTTGGAATAAATCTTTTTAGAAGGCTAGAAAGTTTTTTCCTTCCTCCTGTAAAGTTCTCATCTACTATACTTATTAAAAAAAAAAATTATATATATATATATATATATATATATATATATATATATATATATATATATATATATATATATATAACAATATTATTTGATTAAAAATGGATTGGAGAAAAGTCATTTTCTCACCTCTGACCATCAACTGTGCACAAAGATACACCCCACAGATCAGGATTGAATTTAGCCAGCTGAGGGATATAGTTTGCTACCTGCATTTATACAAAGAAATATACACACAAGACTTACTTAAATAAATGATGAGTGAGGGGGTTAATATGAGATCAATGTGAGTGTGTGTGTCTCTGTGTGTGTGTGTGTGTGTATTGTATACTACTTACCTTGCCAGTTTGCAGAGTTTGTGCGTTGTAGTACAGCTGGTTAATATTGGATGCAAAAGATGAAAAGTCTGGGATGATGAACCTTTTCTGGAAGGCTTGAGTTAGCAGCACTATATTACTGCCCACACATCTACAATATAAACAAGCGTGTTTAAACACATACACATCCTACAGGCTTGTTTTTATGCAATGTCAAGACATGAGATAATGTATACTGTATGTCTCATATATATTATATGCAATCCTGTGCAAAAAAGCAGATTAAGCAGATTGGACAATGAGTGTGTTTTGCCTACACATCATATAACATAATTATACATGAATCATACATGAAGAAGAATGTCTCATTTTCAAAAATGAGTTCCAGATTTCTCCTTAATGCTTCCAGTAATACCCCAATGTTATGAAGTGTTGATTAGCCCAACCAGATGTTGGGAGATAACAAGGATTGTTATTGCACTCTAAGCACCATGGTTTCTATATAGTGCTGGAAAAGAATGATTTGGCTTGTAATGTTATTGAAACCCTGTTTAGAGCTATTTAATCATATATCCACCGATCCACCAACTCCAAATTTCACCAGTCACTGAACCAAGTACTAATTATGGTACTTTCTGTTACATAACACAGTAATATTTTATTTGAGGAATGACCAGTTGGCTTTCTCTCTGGCGATGCTAGCGAGTGTGGGTCACTGCTGGCTGATGTAACAGAGCTGGCAGTTAATGTTTTGTTACATCAGCAATGTCCATGCAATGTTTGCATGCAAAAATTAAATGTGCAATTTATTTGCTGAATTTAAAAGAAGTGTGTTCTCTATAGCAGCCCAAACACATACCTATGAAAATAGAAACACACACCCCACCACACTTACTTTCTGAAGAGATCCTGATCCATCACTGCTGAGTCAGCCGACTCGAACACAGCCTGGTGAAGCTGGTTCATGCAGTCCCTGAGTCGAGGGTCAGATGTCAAGAGCCCTGTGCTCTTCAGTGCCTAAAGAATCAAATGCACAAATAAAAAAATACAGTATTGGAGAGTGCAAGGAGTGACGAGGTGTCTTTTAGGATTAGCTGAATAAGCAATAGCTAATTAGACTTATTTTACTTAGTGAATATGTAGGTATAACATTTGCCACCCTTTACTCCTTAGCTGAATTTACATATAGAATAGAATAGACAGAATAGACATAGAATAGACATGTTTAACAGTAAAATATGGAAGAAGGCAAATGCACAAATGCTTTACTGTTAAAGCTATTTATATACCTCACTTCCATGATGGGGCACCATCTGTTCCTTAGGTCATGCACATGAGCACTGAATGTTTTTACTCACTCCAGCAATATGACTTAAAATGAAAGACTTGAAAAAATGCCAAAACTTCCATTCCATGCTTACAATTAAAAAGCAGCATTGAAGATAATTGAGTCAAAGGACACAACTTCTTAGGAATGGGTGTGGGGCAGGCGCGTGTGTGTATGCATCAGAGTGAGATTACGTAGCAAGGGGTCTATTTCTGGGTGTCATGTGTTCAGATAGCACACTTGCCTATACACCCCTGACCATAACTCTTACTCAGAGCATACTCAAAGCATGACAAACACATTCACACTCACACTTACACACCTGACTCTCCTGAGCATATTTACTGCTTTGCATGGTGCGAGTTTGCATACGTGTGTGTTAATGTTTTGGAAATGTGAATATTTAACATTCAAGCATTAACTATACATTTACAGCAGAATGTGTTCCAACACACATGTCTTCTACAGTCTTTAGGTCAACACAACTGGTGAATTACTGTATTTCAGAGTGGGACATGCAGCTGTTATACTATGAACATGAAGTCAACTTTAGAAAATGTTTGTAAACAAACAGCAAATAAACAGTAAATTGACACATTAATTTCTCTCTTTAAAGATAATTTAAACTCTGCTTGTTCATAAGTAAACTTCCTTGGAACTTGTCTTTAAATAAAAATGATTTTATCATTTACATACGCTGATAAAGCGAGCCACAGAAATCTTCTCTTCTCCTTGAGTGATCGTGTAAAACAGTAGATCTTCTAGTCTAGGTACTGTTGCCTTGCTAAAAAAGAAAAAATGCAATTTAGTTACTTTGAAAACTGATCAAACACTCATATAACCTTAAAATATATCTTTCACCAGTTCAGACAAAAAATGTACTTTGAAATTTAATTTCAAATTAATTTACAGAGTAATGGCATTTTTGTAGGTCATTATATATTGAACAAGTCATTAATTACATTGTTTTACAGTGAACTTTACTGTGAAAAGATATAACATGGAACAACAAGCAAATGTACGTTTATAACATTGATTCATGTTTTTTGAAGTGACGTTTACTGTGAAAAAAAGCAAGTAATAAACAACTTCAACTTAACTTTAATAAAAATCGTCTACACTGTGAAAAGTGGTTTGTCGGTCCAACGTAAAAAATCACTTAATGTGGTAACAAGCAAATGACCTGGGTTTATTCAACTCCAATAAATACTTTGAATGAAACAGTATTTGATTCTTTTTTGTTGTTGAATGAACCCAGTTTTATTGCTTTTTACAACATGAAGTATTTTTTAGGTTGAATGGACAAACAACTTTTACAGCATATGATTAAACTTTCTTCAAATTCTATAGGTTGGCCCATAGTTGCAGTAGTTGCAATTTAAAGTGAACACATATAACAATTTTTAACAACATATGGTACTAAAGAAGCTGTCTGCTGATTTCTGATTACCTGTCCACCTCAGTGTCTGTCTCCTGGATCGCATGTTGATGGCATGGATGCTGTATAGGTGATGCTGCGCCCGTCCGGAACAGCCTGACCAAGCGTCCTCTGTTGCCTCCAGCTCTCATCCATTCCCCAGTTTGTCTCCCCAGCAACTTTCCCACACTGGACGTTCCTAAGTTCTTCAGACAGTGCATAGTGGGTGAGAGAATATGAAAAAAAAAAAACCCAAAGCAAACTGAAGATGGTAAGCTATCGATCAAGAATATAGCTTCTTAGTGTCCTCTCAGATGCTTGGTTCAGAGTCTCTCCCCTTAGATTCCTTTACCAGCAATTTCCAGTCACCAGCGTGTTCTGTAGTGTTGACAAATGTGACCGGCAGCTCTTGTCATGAGGACATGCTGGTAGTTGAGTTGGGAAATGTGGGGGAGGTGGTTGCAGTTACAGTGCGGCTGGGCCAATGAGCAACCGTTCTGGGACTCGATCATCTCCCAGAGTTGGCAACAGGTGACATTCTTACTCTCCCTGGGTGTGATAGCAGAAAGCCAAGCTGAGGTGAGGCTTCACTGTGCACTCATTGAATTATGCTTTGAATTATGAAAGAGATTTTCATTTAATTAAAAGGCCTTCTTAAAGAATAAGGCAATTTTGGTTTTCCAAAATAAATTAATGCAATTGGAAAAATGTAATTTGTTGTAAACTTTTATATGACCTTTTAGATAGACCTAAACTCTTGACAATCTTGCCAAATGCTTGTGGTTTAATCCTGAGTGCAAAATGCCCTGTGGTTACTGTAAGCCTAGCGCACTGTAAAGCGAAAGGGGGAAATACTTTAACTATGTTTATTTAATTCTACTTAACACCTTGAATAAAACAGTACTTAATTCAAAGTACTTTTTATTTGAGTTGAATTAACCTAGTTTAATTGCTTGTTGCCACATGAAGTACGATTGTCACATTTACAGCAACAGCAGCAGAGTTAAATGGCTTCCTAAACTAAAGAATGAAACTCTACAATAGAAAGTTGCTTATAAAGACAAACAAAACTCTGATGGTAAACAAAACAAGAGCAGACACACCCCATGTGCAAATCATGGATTCAGTAGCCAATGTGAAAAATGTGTGTTTTCCTCAACAGGGTTGCATTGACCCAAAAAACACCAATCAATCTAACCCGACAACTCACTAAATCAACACAGTCAAGTTTCTCTCAGTAACACTCATTTCGTTAAGTTTCATTATTCTGAAACAAATCATGAATAACAACAGTGTAGTTTTTTTGGTGTGGTAGGTTTTAAGCTGATCACTAAAATCTTGTGTCCTGGGTCAATCTCCCCAACTCCCAACTGCAGCAGACTTAATTCATTTGTAAAATATTGATTCATAAAATATGAAATGACTAGAAGAACTGCCCTAACTCGGTTTAGTTAAGTAATGTGGGATATATCCTAATTTAAATACAACAGACAACGTTTATTCTCATAATACCAAGTGTCTTCCACAACTGTAAAAATGTTTTTTTTTTTTTTTTATTTCAGTTGATTGACTTGTGTGACTCAGTGGATGATTTGATGCTGAATTACTTTCTTTTAAAGATACTACTTGTATTAGTGGGTTTTTTATTTGAACATGTACTAGAGCCAGTTTTATGTTTTTTTAAATGTGTTTCTGTTATCACCCTTTTTAAACCATTTTGAGTAAGCCCAACAAATCTATTATATAAAATTAAAATAACATTTTTATAAAAAATATATTTCTATATAATTATAAATTAGATTATTTATAGATTATATATTACCTTATATCTCTCAGACTCAGACTGTGTATTATTAAACACTGCCAGTGTGTAATGTAATGTAAATGTGATGTTATTAACTAAATACAGAGATGATTAAAAAAGAACACACTGCATCTTGTTTTTAACCCTTTCATTCACAGGGTGGAAATGAAACTAAATACATGTACTAGGGATAGTTAGTCAGATTCTGTTTTTAAAAAAAGGCCATACTCAGATGTCCCAATGGCTCACCCTCCTGGTCGTATCAGTTACTGCTCTATGTTTACTTTTAGACTTTTCCACACCACTCCGTTTTCCGCAAGCCCTTCCAAATTCCACCCCTCACCTAAGCTTATGAGGAAACTCACCTAACATATGTTAGAGCTTACCAGCTCCAGTATAAAGAATGATGTCTCTGTGTTTACTAGTGGAGTCTTGTTCCACTTCTGTTGGCTTTCTAGTTTAGTAATCCTAGGTCTCTGTGGATTCTCCAGGCCTGACCAAGTTTGCTTTTGTTTGTATTTAGTCTGGTTTCTCCTGTATTTCAAATATGTATTTGCCTTCTGGTTACTTAGACATTAATCACATTACTGACTATATTTCCTGAATTCCTTATTTAAAAAAGCTTCATCACACTTGCATCCTGCCTCACATTCTTACAACAGACAACAGTTACTTTTCAAATACTTAAGGGAATACTTACTCCTTAAATAAAAAAGATACAACAATGCGTATTTATTAACTAAAAACTGAATTAAGAAAGTGAATTACTTGAAATAACTGAATTAATAATCAAACATAAACAATGTTGACACACTTGGAGACTTGTGACAAGTTTGTTAGATCAACAGAGAAAACTGTTGTTTTTATAATAAATCATATAGTTGATAAAACATGAACTGAAGAATTGCATGGGGAAACAGTATGAATTAGGCTACATCAGCAGACCTTTCCCAAGTACCTGATTAAGATGTACTGTGAATGTTTAACTTGTGCAAAGTACTGTAACACAATATGTTACTAACACAAATGTAGGACTGTGTGTTCAGTATTCAGTCACCATTCCTTCTTCCAATCATTATGCTTATCTCTGTTCATGCATGGTGCCCATAAGTTGTTAATAAACCGTTCCACTACTGTTGTTTTTTAATCATTCAAAAATATTGTATGAAAGGGTTAATACATCTGTATAACAGATGTTAACACCTGTTTTTACAAGATCAATTCAAAATCTTAGGCAGGAAACTGTGGCCTCAGTCTTTGTGTCCCTGTATAAGTTAACATACATACATTTATCCAGGAACATCAAACCCTGAAACACTTTAGCATGCAATGAAATTTATTTCTGAAAAAATATGTGAACCTTTTGTTCAGGTTGCGGTTTAGTGCACATCGCATCCTCTAGTTCTCAGTTAGTTCTCATGACTGATTTTTGGATCACAAATTCTGCTCAGCTGACTATTTGCATTGGTGTTGCAAGGACATGAGGCAATTCATCATCATCTGTGCAAGCCCATCAAGCTCTGAGGGCACTGTGTTCCGCTAAAGCGTGCCGAGGGCATAGGGCAGACACTGCAAAGCTTTCAACCAATCTACCAAGGTTGCCTGCTGTGAACTTAAGTTTGGCTGTGTGAGGTGAACAGCACAGATGAAACTATTCAGTGGAGGAAGAAAAGAGCTTCAGAAAACACTGGTTACTTTTTAGCTGAGGGTCTTGTCCAAATCCAGTTCACTCTCAAAAAAACTGGTATACTGATATATTGCTTATAATGTTATGATTTATTGTAGTTTCCAAAATACTTAAACATTGACATATTGAATTAACCTTCTAAACAGTTAGATTTAGTTTTTAAAATGTACAAATGTAGATTCCTTTCATGTAAGGTTTAATTTAATATAAAAGTGATTCATAAGTAGTGTTTATTTCTGGAAAAAAAAACTTTTAGTTGGTCTTTCTACAATCTTCCATCACCTTTCATAAACATAGTTCCTTAAAGATATAAATAGATCTTTAAAGAACCACTCATTGAAAGGTCTATGGCACGGCCCCCAGGAACTCGTTTTGGCACCTTTATTTTTAAGAGTGTGTGCTACATTATAAAGGTTGCTGGGACAGAGAGATCTATGTTCTTGGAGCTGTACACCAGATTACCCTTGGAGCCCAAATGCAGTCATGGAGGAGCCACTGGGGATAGCCCTTACTGAGACCTGGGAATTCTCTGTTCAGAGTAACTTGGCAACCACAGTCTGCAGATCCTGACGTGGCTACTCTCAACACTGTGGGCACTGAGTTGCGTATATTTGAAATGCTTTTCATTTTCCATTTATTTCTGACTTCAGCAGAGGAGGACAGAGTAGCTGCATCCTAAATGCCTGACCCCTTGTTTCTTGCAGTGGGTCTATTAAGAGTGACCGTCAGATTTTTGTCTTCAGATGCTCGAGCACCACCCTCTAGTGGTTATAAATATAATTACATTGTTTTAGGCCACTTTGATGTTTTGTGGCCTGTGATCATTGCATCTACCAAGCATTTGCACAGATAATGTTTATGACATAAACATTAGCATTTCTTTTATTGATAATCTCATGGCTGATTAGATACCTGACAATATGAGCCACCAGCAAGGCTGAAAGAAAATTACAAATGGATCATTAATGATGTAGTCTTAGGGTTTGATATGAGACGCTTTGTTCTCATCACAGAGTCTGAAACACTTCCATATGCAGTAGAAAAGAGGGATCCCAAGTCAAAGTGGTCTACATAAGTCTCCGTTTGTCCTTTAGGGGGCACACTGTACCCGCTGACATTCAGCAAGTGCTAGATTCACAACAAGCCATTATAGGTACAGCAAGTCATGCAGATAAGCCTCACCTCTCCATGGCCAAATACCAGTGCAGGACCTTTGCCTGTCGGAATAACCGGCAGCTTCCGTTAGTCTGCTTGTTAGACAGCAGGAAAAATGTCTCTTGGTCTTCTGATTGCATTAGTGTCTGGGTATTGGATCGAGTATAACCTGATCAGGCCTATATCAGTCAAGTAGTATGAGGACTGGAGAGAGACAGAGAGAGAGAGAACCTGACAAATGAACATCTAAGTCAGTCATAGAATGATGAATGAATGAATGAATGAAGTCTACTTTACAAGTAATAATGAGTTAGGTCAAAGAAAGTTAGTGCTTTGCCTCCTAACATTGCTCCACTCCTCACTGCAGCTGGTAGTTATTGGGTGTAAGGCATCTTTACACCAAAGCCCAGAGTCAAATTGCACCCTCTTATTATCAGATCAAACACACATTTCCTCCGTGTCATTTCCGCTGCTGGTGGTACATAGGCGCGCACACACACATACATACACACACACTCACTCACTTCATGCACACATACAACCTAACCCATGCCCCACTGATGACCATGCGTCCTGAGAAGGAGAATGTTTTTCATTCCTTCTCTATGCCATGAATGCTGGCTTTGTGTGTCTGCGCCATCTTAAACCCCCTTCTCTCCCTCCGTCTTCCTCTCTACTACCTCGCCCTCCACTCACTGATCTCTCCCAGGGCCAGGAGCTCACGTCTGTACGGCATTTGCACCCTTGGAAAGAGCTGTGAAAGTCTAAAACAAAATAAAGTTCCATTATGTGATATTGCATTCATATTAAACCCTTGCAGGTGAACCTGTGGGCCTGGTCACCTCAGCAAATGCACAAACTACACTATGATAAAGCTACATGGGCTTCGAAACTGTAACAATATAATGGAATTACCGTCTGTAAGTTCAGAAAACAATCGCGAATTGATTGTGTTTTGATAAAACGGAGGCTTTTGTGGCTTTTCTGGATTCTTGAAGCATGTTCAGCACTTAGCAAGGCCCATGCACTCGTTAAGAATCTGGGTCACTTTCTCATGGCAGTTCACAGGGCTTACCCTCACCATCAAATGTGTGCCAAAGAACTGCTAAGAATGCAGGGTCCTCGTGAACTGTTTGCTTTGTTTTGTCTAAGTAATCATTATGTGTTTGTGTGTGTGTGCGAGAAGGAGAGAGAGTATGTGTATCTTAGGATCTAAAGTCTATCTACAGTAATCACCGTAGCTTTATTTGCCCCCTTTGGATCAGTAGGCTCTTTGGGTATTTGCGGTGGTATTTCACATATTTTCTCAAAAAAGCAAAATTGGAAATGTCCTGATTTAGACTTAGAATTAGAGCCTTTAATTGAAAGTCTATTCGCCCAGGCAGTCAGTTGTCTAGTGAGTGTTATGAGAACAGGAATAAGGAAATGCATGGTTTAAACACTGTCAAACAGGGTGGGTGGATAAACCCATTGTTTATTGCACTCTAATCAACTTGAAGAGAAAGTAGTCTCAGGCTCTCAACCCCCCTTTCCTCTCTCTAAAGAATATAACAAACAAAAAAGTGAGTTAATTTATACAAAATGCATCCCACAACTTTATGTATCATATTAACACAGTATTTATATGATATAACTTGTTATACCGTGATAATAATTTTGTTACACTGCTCTGCATTTAAGTACTAAATAGAAAGGGCTGTTCTTTTGGGTCAAACCCTGTGTGTAGATCATATGATTAGTATAAATACTGTAATAATTTTTATGTAGCATATTTTAAAAAACATAAAATAAATAGGTTCTATAGGGTCTGCGGCTTTGTATAGAATAATTATGTAAGTATGTATAAGTGTGTATTATGTGGAGGACATTTTAGAAGGTTCCTTCACCCTCCCAAATCTCATTTACAGAAAAAAAAAATGATTCTTTAAAACAACTGTTATTTAGAGAAATAACTTCTTTAGGGTCATGAGCCATAGCCAGGTGGTCTGCAATTGTTTTTTCTAAGCCAATGTAAACCTTGACATGAGCCAAGGGAAACATGATATGAGACATTCCATAATATCATCAACTCATCACTCTGTAAATCAACCAAAATCAACTCATTTTTAAGAACAACGACAAATACATCAAGCCTGGTTTTGGTAAGGAGAGTGATAGCAGACCAATATGTAATCTTAAGGTTTTAGAAAACAACACCATAAAACTAACCAATAATTAAGTCTGGACACTATTAGCAGCTGAGCAGATTGCTGAAGGCCAAAAGCTGTTTGTAATCCCATTAAATAAATATAATGGTAGATATCTGTCCAAACTTTGAACATTTGGATTGTATTAATAATTAAAATAAATCTGTGGCAGTTCATTAACATAGCTTGTGGTCCCTAGATGCAGAATGTTTAAGAATCCCTTGCTTTAGGGAACCAAATGTGGTTCTTCTATTGCAGCAGCAACATTTTTCTAAGAGCGAAGGAAGGTAGTGTGGAAGGTAAAGATCAGTGTTACATACCATGACTCTAGGAGTTATTTGAATGTAACTGTCCTGCTTGTCTTGCTGCCAGGGTCCAAGCTTTTACAGAACCTGTAGAAACAACAAAAAAAAATATGTTCTTCATGATTTTCTTGACAGTAAAGAGATACTTTTATTATTACTAAAACAAGAAGCAACTGGAGGATCAGTCTTTAGACTTGGGTTGATTGTACTAGTAGCCGTGCAAAGCCTTAAATATATTTTAAAAAGTTAATGAACCTTGAACCACTTGAATGCTTAAATGGTTCTTGTCCTGGATAAAAGGGTTATTTCTATATTCTTAAACAAAGTTCTTCACAGATTCTTTAGTAAAGGCAAAAATTTAATATAGAACCGTGACTACTCCACAAGTGAATGCACAAATGTTTCTTTGTCTGGCTAGGAAGTGCTTCTATGTAGCACCATATGCCCTATATGGACAAAAGTATTGGGACACCTGCTTATTCATGGTTTCTTTTGAAATCAAGGGTATTATATAGAGTTTATCCTGCTTTTGTTGAAATAACTGTCTCTACTATAGTTTGGAACATTGCTGTGAGGATCTGATTGCATTTAGTGACCTCAACCACACCTCACCCCCACCTTTGCTCTATTGCACAATGCTGGGGGGCTTTATACACCTCTAGCCCACATTGGCATTAGGCATGGTGTCAATAGGTTCATGTTTTTTATCCTCCATAGAGTCTTATTCCACTGGCAATACTTCTCTACAGGGACTAGATAAGCTGTCTGTGTGCATGTGCACAAAGGGTGCAAATTAAAGTAGCTGAATGCATTAATTTGAAGGGGTGTCCACAAACATTTAAATATATAGTGTATATAGCTCCACTACGTCAAAGAATCCTCTTGCTAAGAGTGTATGAAAAAATAATGTCTTATGTATGCTTAGGTATCTTCAAAAGATCTTGAAAAGGTTTTCATTATTGTCGAGTCAAAGAATCCTTATTTAGCTCTATATAGAACCCTTTTCGCTAAGAGCATGGAGTTATCAGGGGGCATGAAATGCTAATGACGGACCCTTAGAGTTTATGGATCTGCTGCCTACATTTGCCCAATGTCTCATATCAAAGGTATCCACACGTGTACCTTTCATATTCCAGTGCACTGGGCACGGCCAGGCCTTTTATTAGCAGCGCTTGTGGTCAGCGAGCTGGTGCTGATCTGAGCGCTCCTGCCAACCTGGAGGTTTCAGCATCGTCCACTCTAAGAAACCCAGCCACCCTACACACCTCTGGAGCCTCGCCGTGTCCCTGCCACCCCTCCTCTCCTCTATCCATCCTCTACCTTTCCTCACCCGCCCTCCACCTACACCCGTGGCTCCGCTCCCCCACTGCCCAGCACTCGCACATTCCTCAGGCCTTCACACAGAGCCGCATTGTGTGTGTGTAGGACAGAGTACACAGTCAGAGCTCACTTCACACACACACACACACACACACATTTAGGTATATCAGTGCGGACATACACCACACATAAACACACACACACACATTCTTGTAGGCCCGTATACAAAGACACACACATTGATGGGTCTGCACTCACACTCAAGCAAACAGGAGCTAACACACACTCGCACACTAAGCACACACATTGAGGTACATCAGTACAGACACACACTTTATATATATTTATATACATACATACAGGTCTATGCATAAATATATAGATGGATAACTTGATGCTTACAAACTCATAAGAGCACACATCCACACCCACTACAAACACACTGCATGTTCACATGCCCATCTGCATATACAGGATGTCTCATACGGAGGCCGGAATTCCAATAGTCTTGTTCCTGGCCCTTTTCCCCCTTCTCTTTTCATCCCCAGCTCTCCCTTGCTCCCTTCATTTTGATCTCCTGATCCCTTGGGCACCAAAAGTTCTCTTCTTTTCCCACAGTGTGACAAATGATATGTCTGATGTTTTATTGTGATTGGACAAGGAGAAGGAAGTCTCGGAAGAACGGGGCTAATTTGCATGCATTTGTTGTATTGATGAGAAATCCTCTACAAATGTCAGCCTTAAGCATGTGTTCCCTGATAACCAGTTCCTCACATTGTTACATTTAATGATTAAACCAAAATGGTAATAAATTTGAACCAGTTGTTAACCACAGCTGGTGCGGAGGAAGTAAACTTTTGTTTTATTTCTGTGAAACCCGTTGAGTCCTGCAATCATGTCACTGGTCGCACTAAAATCCTTCTGACCAATCTGAGTGTCAGATGAACAGGTCTTGTGAAACTAATCACACCCATTCACTGTCAGAAAAAAAGGTTCATTTTTGGGCCCCCAAGGTACTTCAGGTCCAACTGAAACTAGGTATACTCTTTAAATATGGTTCCAGAAGGGTTAAGCATAGTTCTATATAGTATCATGCCAACTCAACAAATTAATTGGATGCTTAAATCATTCTCTGTCTGGGTAAAGGGTTATTTGGTTTGGTGGAAAACGTTTTACAGATGGTTCTACATATCACCAAAAAGGCACCAACGAAAAGTTAAAGAACCCTTTTCAGCACTATATAGAACCTCTTTTGCAGTTTACCTAAAAATCCTGGAGTCAATACCACAAAAAAATAACAGCTACTGGATATGGTAGACTTCTAAAAATAAAGGTGCCACAAAGGATTCTTTGATGCACATTCATACAAGAAGCACTTTTGGTCTTGGCCCTAAAAATGATGTCTGAAAAGGAGATTTGAGTATGAAGATCCTTAGAGTTTTTAAAACTTTTATGAAAGTACTTCAGACTCATCTCACTTCCCAAAATTATTACCTAAATAACTGTTTATTTAAAGTTTTTTCAGGAACCCAAAATAGTGTGTCTACTTCTATGACACAGTGTAAAGAACCTTTTTCTGCACTTTTATATTTAACATCATACAACTGTCTTTTCTACCTAAATGTACTTAAGGCGTACCTCCCCAGTGACAGTTTGGTGCAAAAGTCACCAGTCTTATTCACAAGGGGCCTTTGTAGCAGCAGTGCACTTTCATACCAATCAAGCATAAGCACATTTAATTTAACTCATTGACAATCCCAAATGTTTATTGACACTTTTATACCGTAATAATAAATCACAGCTCACTGTAGTTACTGAATAATTAGCCTAAGGGGATAATAAAGCTGGGATTTTAAAGAGTTAACTTATTTAAGCAGTAAGTACTCAACCAGGTGACTGGTGAACATTCACTTAAATGAATGCACTCTTGCTAGGTTGGGCTGAAGATTTGCAGTCACACCAGCCATTTTGCGGATAAGATTGGTGACCTCTGGTTTAAAGCCTGTATGCCACTTAAGAAAGCTTTGAAAAGCACAGACAAGAATAATAAAGAAGAATCACATGGCTCACTTTCCTAATGTATAAGGCAACAGACTCTGGAGCTGTAGATTGTAGGTTTTGAATCCCACCTGAGTAGCTGCTGTGTTAAAAATGTGATTCGCTCATCAATAACAGATTTACTCTGACAAGAGTCTAAGAAATGTCTAGAAAAGCTAATCTTAAAAATCAACCAATGTACACTTATTATTAAAAGGTGCAAAGAAAAATTTGTTGGAAGGTAAAGCTCAGCATTAGATGCTATAATTTTCTTTTGACTTTAAAGAACCTTTAGAATTACGTTATTCAGCCACATTTCTAATCACATTTTATATAGATTTATATAGACTTTACTAAATCATAAATGTAAGAGATTTCCAGAGCAGGCCTACTGGTGTGGTGAATGTCAAGTATTTAGATCATAGGTACTACATTTACTTCAACACCTCTATTTCTGAGAATCTATGCCCTCTAACTACTACTCTGTATATGCACCATAACTAACTTATCATTTAATGAACTAAATTTGTAGGCTGGTATTCAACTGTTGCTGTTGATCAAGCTAGCCTAGTAAAACAGAGAGCGTTTAAATACAGCCATAAGACTTCATTTCAGGAATCAGGAGTCAGAATCTTTTCTTCATCATTATTCAATGGCCATTAGATTTTAAGATAAGTGAAAAAGCAGCTCTAGCTGCCATTTAGTCTCGTCTCATCCATGAATCTAAATAGATCAGCTCCAATTCCATATGCCAATCTATTTTACAAGAGACCCCTCACCAAATTCTCTCAGTTGCACTGCCACTGAAACGTTCAGTGTGATAGGGTTAAAGGAATAGTTCTTCAAAAATCTAATGTATCTAACAGACACAATTTTCCCCTTACCCAAATGTATTCAATTGGCCAGGACATGTTTGATGTCCAAGTATACTTCTTTAGTTTTGCAGTGGAGCCACAAAACTAACAGAATAGAAATCTACACACAGGTTACACAGATGTCCAGTACTTTTTGGCTACTTAAGACTCATAGCTGCAGTGCAGAAATAAAGGACCAAAACGTCCTCAAGACTGTTGCTTATAACGGTTCTTCATGACATATCTTTAATATCCATTCTGGGACGCAGTGTGGAGTTAGCACATTCGTAAAGGCCCAGAGAGAAAGTGAATGTGTTTCTTAGGAGCAGGAGCGGATGGAGGGATGGAGGAATGGAGGGAGGGAGGGAGGGAGGATGTCTCAGGGTAAAATTGCTCAGGAATAGAGGGGTGGCTGCATTTTTTCCCCTTTTTTCCCCTAATGGGTGTGTTTGGGGCGGTTGACTGAGCTCATGTTTCAGCGCCCGTGGGGGTCTGGGGCGGCCCGGCTTTGTGGACTATACTAAAGATTCATAAATGCACACTGCAGACTTAAAACCGCGGAGCTCGGGCTGACGCGGTGGGCTACCGTCGGATCTCTCTCAAGAACCTCCCCGCCAGAACACACTTCTTGCCTGCTCAGACTCTTCTGAGCGCTGACTGCAGCTTCGCCGTTCTCGGCGACTTTTCTACCCGGCGGACCTGCATGTCTCATTTTTAGACATGTTCAGATTTGTGGATTCACGGACTGTCCTGCTTCTCGCAGCAACGCAGTTTGTTTTACTAGCCGTTGTCAGAGCCCAACGGGAGGATGACCGTAAGTTTGGAGCTTTTTCATTGAAATTAAGTTATTTTTTTAGGTAAAAAAAAAAAAGAAAAAAGAAAAAAACGAAAAAGAAATGAAAAGTATCTGGTGTTACCTTGGCGACACGGGGGGAGTTTGGACCGGGTTAAACCCCATTTGGTTCACTCAGTTTCCACTGGGATTGTGTTTACCTGAAGTTCTGTGTACTTTCGTGTAGTTAGAGCCCAGTTTGTAGCTAGCCATCAGAAAGTCTGCCTACAGTTTTCTTTAGTAAGCCAGGGCATAACAGTCCACAGACTACTGATGATCTGTGGAGTTAGCTCGAGGCTACCCGCCGTGCGCTTTGTAATTGAAACCCTGTGGCTCCATCTCAAATGGCTTCATGCTCCCTACATAGGGCACTACATGCTTAAGTAGACACAATGGGTTCTGCAGCCATATGATGCAATATTTCCATTTGAAGTCTATGGCTGAATCCCAGATGGTCCATATTGTGGACATTAGCGCACTACCTGGGCATCGGAGCGGTTGCATTTCATGACTTAGTAGTGCACTACGTAGGGAGTAGGGAGCTATTTGAGAGGTCGCCCTCATGAGAGTAGTATCGCGAGATCCAGTCGATTTAACAGCAGTTTAGGACTGCATCCAAAACCACATTTTACTATACAGTATACATACTCCACTAATGAAAACACAATAGTATAGCATCTGAAGATGCTATACTACTGTTGATATACTGTTTTCTATGGTTTGTATGTGGTTTTGACTAAAGCCTAGGCTTCTCTTCTGATCTGAGGAGACTCCCCCTTTCCAGGTGTCTGGTCTTGCAATCGGGACAGCTGAAGAGTGAGGAATGCAGCCATTCTGGAAAAAAAAAGCTCAGATTCTTTTCAGTTTGGTGAATTTACCAGAGGACTGGGTTTTTGGCTAAGCTCTTTTAGAAACATTGCTTATAGTTTATAGTTGACTTCTTTTACAGTATGAGATTGAAAAATTTCAGAAGTAGAGTTCATGATTTTTCCATATGGTGTGGTTAAAAATAGACTGCATAGTTTAATACTGAAAAAAAGGCAAAAAAGGAAGAGCACTCCGCAGGAACATTTGGTTTTACTTAGCATAGTCTGCACACACTTTATAGGTGCACATGTGAGATGGTTGAGTTCAGATAAGTTTAAGTTTGGTCTTTTTTTTCTATAATGACCATGGTCTTCTTGGTCATCTTAGAAATAAAATACAAAATGTGTGATTTGCTAACAATTGCTGCTACACTTAGGATTTATTTTGTGACTAGATCACAAAATAAAGATTTACATTTATTATATTATGCTATCATACACATTGTTAAACTCTTTATTATGATAATTAACACATGTGCTTCTGCAGCACCATTTGTCACCCTTCTTCATCAGGAGGCCATTTGCTCTCCTGTTGCTGCTTACTTCAGCATGCTAGAGGGTGCACCTGTGTTTGTTTGTGTCCATGTGTGATAGAGATTAGGACTAGCTCTGGGTCCCATAAAAGATCAAATTGTGCTATATCAGCAAACATTCTCAATAGGTTTTAGAAAGTATAGGGATGATTTGGTCAGTCTTAGTGCATAGTTCAGGAGATCAATGGAAGATTTGGCAGAAGGAGGGAGACCCTCTGGAATGTTGTCCGAGACAACCAAACCCACCAAGGAAAACATCAGACTGGCAGGCTCAAAGGGACACGAGAACCAGCTGGGGGTGAGAGTGACAGATGGATAGGTCGGAGGTGTAAGCTGTGAACTCCATGTACTCCACATGTTCTTTTCTTATCCCTTCAGTGATAAAGACTGACATGCCCATTCAGTGAGCATTTATCCTTTGCATTCTCTGGTGTTTCTGCCCTGCAGTCAATCAGCCAAGGAGAAAATGTTAATTACAGAGGCTAGTACCTTGGGAGGACCCATATAACCTATACCTCAAAATCAAAAGCAATTTACAGGAATTTTACTGATGGGCTCCTTTAGCTCCAGTGTTTTATTACTAAGGCGACTACAGATGAGCCATTCACTTTATATTCAAGATGGGAGTACTTATTAAACAGTGCTTCCACACAAAAGCTTGGAACACAAACAACCCTTACAGTTATGTGTATGGGTGTGTGGGTGTGTTTGAGGGTCGCTCCCTCTGACCCGCCGAGGTGTGTTTGCACTGGCGGAGGGTGAGACCATTAGATCCAGATGGAGGTTGTGAGTGTGATTGTGTTTGCTTAGGGCACCAGTCCGTCAATGCTACCCTGTGTGTGTGAGAAAGGCCCATTCATGGCCAGGTTTGTGGAAGCAGGATTC
The DNA here is from genome assembly GCF_030463535.1 of Salminus brasiliensis. Classification (NCBI taxonomy): domain Eukaryota; kingdom Metazoa; phylum Chordata; class Actinopteri; order Characiformes; family Bryconidae; genus Salminus; species Salminus brasiliensis. The sequence goes on from NC_132883.1 coordinate 13,564,742, forward strand.
AGTTTCACACACAGACAGACCACAAAAGCCCACATTTTTACAGTAGGGTGTAAGGGGGGGGGGGGGGGGGGTGACCCTCAATCTTACAGTAACTACATAACCTTAATTATAGGTGGTCATGGGCCCTTAAACTTAAAGGGAGTTTTTACCAATGCAGAATCTCCTATGTGTACTGATGTATATTCATTGAATATTCACTGTCATGTGAATTTTTATTTTTTAAATATCAATTCAAATAGTCTATAATAAAAATGACTGTTCCAATACTTTTTAGTTTTTAGGTCACTTTTTAAAAAAATGATACATTACTAAGACTTATTTTAGAAAGGAATGTGGCAAAAAAGGCATATTATTACTGTAATGGCATTTAAAAAATATTTTTCCATCAGTTGACCACATCAGCTGCTCTTTACATTGTGACAGCATTCCATGAGGAATAAATCAACAGAAATTCGCCCAAGTAACTTTTACAAAATAACTTTTACATCTTTTACATTGACTTACACTAAACTTCGCTGTAAACCTACCATTTAAAAGATGTGCGTTTTTGTTTGGACTCTAATATTATAGCTATATGTTATCATTGTGCAACTTTCACCATTGCTAATTCGTCAGGAATATGAATTTAAAGCTCTTTAAAACTCTTTACTCAGTTTGATCGATTAAAAATGGTATATAGCTGTGGATTTAACCCTTACATTTTAAGGACACTAAGACAGCCCTAATATGCATGCAAAGTACTTCGACCTTTGACTGTAAACAACTATGGACTACATTCATAAATTCAAGGGGGGGCTTTTATTGAAGTACTGAGAGTAAGGAACTGAACCTACAAATGGGCCTTTAGGGCTGATTTCTCAGACCCAGAGTAAAACTAAAGGGGGTTTTAATGTTAAAACATCAGGGGCATTGCAATTTAATCTGAGGCTGAACTTTATCCAAGGGAAGTTAATGAGGATGGCAAGGATGTGCTGTTTATTGATTGCATTGCACAAATAACGCCAAAAGGAAAGCGTATTGCTGCAGCATATAGAGTTTGTGTGTCAGGGTATCTAAGGGTGATTATGACACGACCGTATATGTGTGTGCTGACCTGTCTCTTACCCCCACACATCTGGTGGCTACAGTGGAGTTAGGTGGCTGCATCCAAGATGGCCTCCACTACGAGGACCGTGCGGTGTGGAAGCCGGAGGCGTGTCGCGTCTGTGTGTGCGACTCGGGGGCCGTGCTGTGCGATGAGGTCATCTGCGAGGAGCTGAGGGATTGCGCCAATCCCATCATTCCCCCTGGAGAATGCTGCCCCATCTGCCCCGCCGATCAGGACCTGCCAACCGGTCCGCGCTTACTCAAACCTCTAATTCTCTCTCTCTCTCTGCTCAACACACCTGCAAAGCTGTTTCACTCATCTCCACACTGTCTGTTTTGAGCTCCATAACCTGCACTTAGCCAGACTCCGCCCATGCCCATCTATGGGGAATAGGAGGCGCTAAGGTTATATAATGCATGTGTCTGGAACTCAAAACAAAGAGTCAGAGGAGAGGGAAAAAGAAATACTTTAAAGTTTTATGTCTCAGAGGAACATTAAGAAACGAGTGAAAATAGTGAAAATGAAAGTTTCTTGGCTTCTCTCAGCACTAATAGTGTTCCTTATTATGGAGCGTTTTTCTTGATGCCTTCAAAGCAAATCTGGCCTGTCATTGGACTGACTTTGCTTCAAGGCAAAAGTGCCAATTAAGTTGTTGGAGCTTTCAATCTGCTGCTCGAAGAAATGAAGGTTTACAATTTTAGACGCTACAAACAGTCAAAAAACCACATACATGATGTTATATTTTTTTAGCCACTTTGTTTAAAGTATTTTTATTACATTTATGTAGCACCATGAAAAATGCTGCCTTCTGCATGTTAGAGGTGGTTCCAACTACTAAAAAAAACCCTAATTAAAGCTCCCATCAAATTTTAGAGGTACAGACAAAGCGTTCAGAGATTGGACTGTGCCAGAACGGTCAGGGTTCATCAAAGGATCATAGACTATGCTGAGAACATAGCTGAAAAACTTTCATTTGCTGATCAAAAAGTTTGATACGTTTGCATTATTCTTGTATTTACGCTGGCCAGCTGAGTCTGTTTAAATCTGAGAGCCTGTATAGACTCCTCTATAAACTCTATAACCCCTCAACCGAACTCAGATGCCAGTGTAAATCTATCAAATCTTTCAAACTCAAAAGCTCATTAGAGAATCACTTTAACTGACTCATTGAGTCATGTGCTAAGTGATTAACTCAAGCAGATTCAGACACAGTTTAACAACCTCTACTAAAGTAATCAAATACTGGCTGTAAACAGTTTGATTCAAGAATTAAGTGTTTACAGTCTTTTTTATGCATTTTATTTTGCTTATTTACTACATGGACATAAAACTGAGAAGTGCCTTTGCAACAGAAAGCTTTTCATACACCATGTAGCTTATTCCTTCAAACTAGTCTTACTTGTAAATGTATGACCTAATCAACATGGTGCATGAAAAGCTTTTTTAAATACATTGGTAAATGAAATGTATTAATGCAGTGACTTTGTCAAATACACTTAGCAAAAAAACTCACACATATTAACCCCTACTGTGTGAAAAGGTACTTTTTGCTAAACCATTTCAGCAACATCTCATTTTATTTTCTGACACTGAAATAGAATGAGTGGCTTAAGAAATGTCCCATTAATTGCCATACCTGTACTTATTTTATCAATAACTGTTAACTTAAGCATTGCCTTTCTTAAACACTAACTCCAGCAGAATGGGTTCAGAGGATGATGTGGTCTTGGTGCACTAATTAGTGCAGCCCTGTTCCGTTTTTCCAGTTTCAAGCCCTTTTACTGAGTCCCATCCAGGAACAGTTGTTGATTGGTTTTGTCAGTGGAAGGCTAGGCTCTCCTAATTACTCTCCCTTTGCAGTTTTGCTGATTGGTGGTCTTTTTTGAAGCTCTGGAGTGTTCTAATCACTACAGCTTATTCTGTTGTCGCATAGTTGTTATTGACCCAGAGAGACCTTCCTGTCTAAGTGCAGTTTTGTCTTCAACTGATTTTGATTTGTTCCTACAGTGTTCTCTAGTTGAACTGTCAAAAAACATTGCCTTTAATTTGCCACCTGCAGTGCTGGATTGTCATATAAATGTTTTATTAATGTTAATTTTGCACATGTTCTTTTTTTCCATCTCTCATTCTGTCTACCTGACTACAGAGACAATCGGTGCCAAGGTGAGTGCAAAGGAAGCACAGTTGTTCTATAAATTGACAGCATATATAATGTAAAGCAATATGGATATGTTATCAATGGAATTTATGTCAGATAACAAAATGTATATGGCTTTAAATTGATAACACTATTCTGTAGCACAAAACATGTTATGTTTCCCCTAAAGTCTAACTTCAACCTCTCATTTCTCATTATTCTACCTTACAGGGACAGAAAGGCGAACCTGGCGATATCGCAGATGTAAGTTTATTCCTCAGATTTGCCATAAAATAAAATTAAATACATTTTGATTAGCAATTGACTATGTTCTTCTGCTTTATGATGAGGAAAGCAACACAACTCACCTGTGTATTAACATAACCTACCATGTGTCATCTTATTAGCAATGACAATAGCAGTGCAATGGTCTATAACTACCCTCTGATTGTGGTAGCATCATAACCTGCTTAAATCTTACTGTTATTTGTTTGTGTTTCTTCAGGTTGTAGGACCAAGAGGACCTGCTGGACCCATGGTATGACATTTTGGACAGATTATATTCCTCTTATTCAAAGTATTAAATATTGAACCTGCTGCTATGGTGGTTAGCTGCAGTTAAAAATACCTCCACTAGGGGGCTCTCATCTTAGCTGAGACCTGCTGGCCCTCATTGGAAGCAGCTGGTTGTGTTTTTCACTGTGGCATTAAGAAGCTACTGTAGACATATTCTCATACAGTTATTTTCAAACGCAGCATGAAACAGTTCCTGGTTTTATTTCAGCTTTATTTTATTTTGTTGTTGGAGATCAGGCTGTAAAAATTCCCTGTCTTTTTTTAGGGACCCCCAGGAGAACAAGGCCAACGTGGAGATAGAGGAGCTAAGGGCGAGAAGGTAATACAATTTACATTTTTTGCTTTCCTGGATTTTTTTTCTTCCAGTCTTGAGGGTAGGAGTAATGAGTCAGGGCTAATTCTCTGTAATCTCACCGTGCTGGAGGGGGTGCACTGAAAGTGCTCAGCAGGATGCTGCCATGTGAAAGGGATTTTGCTAATCTCTCCACTTTGTTTTCTTTTCATCTTTTCTGTTTCTCAGGGAAATCCAGGACCCAGAGGAAGAGATGGTGAGCCCGGCACTCCAGGCAACCCCGGACCCCCTGGACCTCCTGGCCCACCAGGCCCTAACCCCCCTGGACTTGGAGGAGTGAGTTTTGTTTGTCTATTCCTGTCTTCTTCCTGAAGCTTTTTAACTGTCCTGCCCAAGTGATACTGTACATATACTGTAGACCACTGTGGGAGTTTGTGATGCTTACTGAAAGTGTGTGCTCTTCCATGTTCTAAGTCTATGTCCTTCTGTGTGCTTGCAGAATTTTGCAGCTCAGATGGCTGGTGGCTTTGATGAGAAATCTGGAGGAGCTCAGATGGGTGTGATGCAAGGACCAATGGTGAGAGACAAGGCTTCCTACCTGAACACAATTATTAGCATCAGTTATTACTGGTATTATGATATGAAGGGGATCATTCTTAAAGCTGGTGCATTTGAGTGTTGTAGACTAAAGGTCCCTAAGGTCCTTAAAGGTAAAGTAGTCCTTATAGATGATTTGAGATCAATAATTAAAGTAACAAATTACTACAAAACAGTACAAAATAAGTACAAGAGGCAGAGATCCATGCTTTGAAAATTCTTGAATAGGGATAGTATTAAAAGCCACGCACTGTTTTGGTGCTCCTCCATCTTTATGTATTTAAAAGGGTCTTCATTAACACAACTGTATTGTTCTGTGTACAGAATGACCTAAAATGCCCCTAGACAACACAACCTCAGATATAAAAAACTTTTACTCCTATCATAATACACATCATCTTACATTTTAATGCATGAAGAAAGTCAACGTCTGTAGTCTACAAGCTGTTTAATTGCGCCCTCTAGTGGTGAAGAAAAGAATTGTCATTCTCAGAATTCACCTGCAACTGATTAGGACGTTTGTAGTAGCAGCACGTAAAATCAAAAGCTTTAAAAGCTACCTGTTATAAACGGTACTCTGTGTTACTATGAATTCCAGATGATCAGTTTGTTATATAAAAAAACAGTTTGTTTTGTAAATAACTTGGGCTACCATTGACATTTTATTATTATATTATTTTATGTGATCTGTTTAACTATGCATTAACTTAGCTGTATATCTTTCTGTAGGGCCCCATGGGTCCCCGTGGCCCCCCTGGCCCCACTGGAGCACCTGTAAGTATATATGTATATACACCTGCACTGTAATTTACATTTTTATTCTTGTTCACATTGTTAATTAGTTGTATGTTTGCAAATACTAGAGCTAACATTAAGACATTAACTCACTGTTATGAAGTCTAAAATCAGATTAATAAATGCAGTGTAAAATGTCACTAAATTGACAGTTTGTGTGCTTGTGTGGGGGGTGTTATTTGTGAATTACGAGAAATATTTCTGATTAATTATTAAGAAAAACTTTCTTTTAGGCAGCTGTCCTTTATATTCAGATTGAGTCACTGATACTCATGTGAGTCTCCTACATACACGCCAACACATAACCCTTTGCTCTCATCTGTTCAAAATCTAGGGCCCACAAGGTTTCCAAGGCAACCCCGGAGAGGCTGGTGAACCTGGATCATCTGTGAGTAACACAAATGGCCACGCATCATCTGATGTTAACAGATTTTACGCATTTTACCAGAACACACAGCCTACATACACCTACACACATCTCTCTTGGAGAGACAGGAGCTGTTGCAAAGTCATCTGTAGCACCCACCACTTTGGGTTATCACCATATATGTTGTTTCATATTCATGTTGACATTATTGTCCATTCCACCAGGGCCCCATTGGACCCCGTGGCCCTCCTGGACCATCTGGAAAACCTGGAAGTGATGTGAGTGGCCTATCCAAAATGCAATACTAGACATAATTTCTTGCCACTGATAATGTCAAATGGTCAGTACTTGGTATGATAACATGTTCTCTTCTGTAGGGTGAGGCTGGCAAGTCTGGTAAGCCTGGTGACCGTGGACCCCCAGGGCCTCAGGTAAGCACCTTTTACAATACATGCTAATAAGTCACATTACCAATACTGTTAGTATTGTATTGCAGGTCTCCAGTTTAATATCTTATGAATGAATTTATCTGTTTTATAGGGAGCTCGTGGATTCCCTGGAACTCCTGGACTTCCTGGCATCAAGGGACACAGAGTAAGTTGAAAATATGAGAAATTGTCTCACTGCAGGCTTTTTTTTTTTTAGTGTAACACAAAGATTTTCTTAGTTGGCTTAATTGCATTTAGCTATACTTTTTATTAATTTGTGTGAGGAAGAAAGTGTATTACTGACACTGGTTTGTGTTTGTAGGGACACCCAGGTATTGATGGCGCAAAGGGAGAGACTGGAGCTGCTGGATCTAAGGTATAAAATCTCAAAATCCCTCACAATCACCCAATAAAAAGCATGTGTGTCACTTGCACATCTGTGCATCAGATGTGCATATTGGAAAGATAGACTCATTTCTATAGAAGGCCTCATAAGAATGAAACCATGATGCACTGCACATATTCTCACAGACACCATTCAAATGAATGAATTGCTGCATATAAGAAGGCTGCATACAAATCTGACAGTATCAGTAGATATGTGGGTACTGTTGTTCTCTTCCAACAGAATATCACACCAGTCCTCTATGAAATCCAAATACACAATGTTGTCAGTTTATTCCAAAATAGAAATATACTTTTATTACATTGCATTTTTTTCTTTGAGGAATTATTGTGTCTTACATATTCATCTTTTTCCTCTTCATTCCCCCAGGGTGAGGCTGGTGCTCCTGGTGAGAATGGCGCTCCTGGACCAATGGTGAGTTACAGAGATGACCAGTATCATTTCACATGTGGGACACACACAGTATCAACACTGAATACCCCTTACAGTTCCTTCTATATGACTAATATTGTATTCTACCTCTTTGCTTTTCTATCTCAGGGTCCTCGTGGCCTGCCTGGTGAGAGAGGACGTCCTGGACCTTCTGGAGCTGCTGTGAGTGATCAGCAACCTCTATATTGACAATGACAATTTATTGAGATCATAGCAATATTGACTGTGTACTGGGATTATGATATACTTCCTATAAAATGTACAGGACTGGGGAATTCTTAAATACTTAAAGCAAAATGGCATAGCCAAACCCTAGATCTCCATGTACACAGTTGTCTAAATGTTTCCAGGCCTGACAGTATTCTGGTCTGCCCTAATGTACCTTAATACATACATGTACAAAGACAGCATGTATTAGCAGCCACAGTAACAGGCTGTAACAAGCTGTACAGGAAGTACAGTGCTGAAATATAAACCACAAAAACATAAGGTTGATGATATATAATTAAATGAGTCTATAATTCAAGATCATACTGATAATCTTTGGCTTACTCTTATCTTTTCTCTCTGCAGGGTGCCCGTGGTAATGATGGTCTTCCTGGGCCTGCTGGTCCTCCTGTAAGTACTACCTGTCTCACTGGCCTGTCCTAACTTCAGAATATCATTATGGACCATTCATCATGCAGTTGACTGTCTGTTTAATAGGCAAACATTGTTTATTTTAGAACAATGATTACTATTATTTTTGGTTAAGGCCTTTCTAATGTTGGCAACTCCAACCAAACATTTAGCACATGTGACCTGACAGAGCATTAGCCTAAGCAGCATTCTGAGAATCAAATGAACAATTGGGTATGCTTAGTGGTGGTTGACTGATGTGTATTTTCATCTGCCCCTACAGGGTCCTGTTGGTCCTGCTGGTGCCCCAGGTTTCCCAGGATCTCCTGGTTCCAAGGTGGGTTTACACCTGTCTGAGTGAATATTGAGTAATTCATTTTAATTCTTTGCATATATGAGTGCATACTGGGTTGGTCCAGAAGAAGCCTAAAAGTAGTCTCCTCTTGGCAATCTTAATCTTGCAGGGTGAGGCCGGTCCCACTGGAGCTCGTGGACCTGAGGGAGCACAAGGACCCCGTGGAGAGAGTGGTACACCTGGTTCACCTGGACCTGCTGGTGCTTCTGTAAGTAAAATTGCAGAAATATGATCCCATTGTTAGCCTCATACAAATCATACAAATCATATAAAAAAGATCATATAAATTCATATACTGGGATTATTATGAAGCATTTCACACAACATGTTAAATACATTAAAATTATGTTGAAGGACAGCAATTTTATTTTACATAGATGAAATTACACAGGAATTTGTCCACAACAGTTTAAAAGTTTAACATCTTACATTTGCAAAGAATTCAGTATTGAAATACTAACAATTTTCCAACCTGGATTCCATTATGTATTCCACACTGTATACTATTTTACAGGCTATGCTTCACATATATTAGGCAGGAAAGAGACTGTATTAATGACACTTGTTCATATTAACATATTAACAATCATGTTATAACACAACAAAACATGCTATAGATCTGCACATTGATTTGCTGAGATAACAGTTTACATAGGCTTACAGCAGTTCACATAAACCTTACAATATATGGAAGCTTAACACACCAGTGTTAACCAATGACCATGACCTTTGACTATGGTCACCTCATTTTGCTAAATCTCAGTGGTTTAGGTTTATTTTACCATTTGTATTTCTTTCTTTGGTTTCTGTTGAATGAATTCTAAGAATCACTTTTATATTTTAGGGTAACCCTGGTACTGATGGTATTCCTGGAGCCAAAGGATCTGCTGTGAGTATATTTTTCCATATCTTTCACTTTTCAAGTCCACATTTTTAGCCACTTTATTAAATGTGAAAAAATTGCCCCATGCAGACTAATATTGGACACAAGCAAACTCTGTATAAATCAATTCACTGCTTGGCAAAGCAAAAGCAAACTTAATTGGTGTGTTCCTCTGCAGGGTGCCCCTGGTATTGCAGGTGCTCCAGGTTTCCCAGGACCCCGTGGCCCACCCGGACCTCAGGGAGCTACAGGACCTCTTGGACCTAAGGGACAGAGTGTAAGTATTCATCATATTATCAAAGATGTTTTCTGTTTTTTTATTGTATTCCTTCATCATTTATATTCAGGTTCTGTATTAAAGTCACTCTGTTTCTGAACAGGGAGACCCAGGTATCCCAGGATTTAAGGGCGAGGCTGGACCCAAAGGAGAGCGTGTAAGTTCCATACATCCATGATTTTCATCATAATCATCATCATCTTTATCAGCACAGCCATCATCGGGAATTATTGTTAAAATCATTATCATAATTTGACGAATTACAACAGATACAATTGACTGTCTTGTAATCTTTAACAGAGGTTAGGGGTTTTTAGCATGCTAACCAGGCATTTTTTGGTCATTTTACACAGGGTGTAGCAGGTCCCCAGGGAGCTCCAGGCCCATCTGGAGAGGAGGGTAAGAGAGGACCAAGAGGAGAACCTGGTGCTGCTGGCCCTCTTGGACCTCCTGGAGAGAGAGTGAGTCTGACAGCCTTACTCTTAACTCTTAACCTTTAACACTGATGTCAGTGCAACTAGTTTTAAAATGATGATCTATGGAAATCAACTTCACTAATCATGCATAATGCCTCTGTTTCTTGTTGCTAGGGAGCTCCCGGTAACCGTGGATTCCCTGGTCAGGATGGTCTTGCTGGTGCTAAGGTGGGTGAAATCCTAAGAACACATATTTTAAGTCATATTCAGTAATTTTCACTCCAGCAGCTGGCAGTTAGCATCATCAGCTGTTGCTAATGTCTTTACAAATGACACTCTTAGCTTGGATGCTGAACATCTCTTTGTGGTTTTAATAGGGTGCACCTGGTGATCGTGGTGTTGCTGGACTGACTGGACCTAAAGGTGCTTCTGGAGATCCTGGCCGTACAGGAGAGCCCGGCCTTCCTGGAGCCAGAGTGAGTAGCTCTATCAAGCGTTTATTTAGAAAACATTTCATGGTAACAGGCAGTTTAAATTATTTGCTATGTTCAGATACATGCCATATTCACCATCCTGTGCACTAATTTAGGGGTCTAACATTATGTAGTGGGGGAGATCTACTACAGTCTGCAGTCCCACAATGCACTGCAATAAATTGTGTACAATTGATGTAATCTAGCAGACAACGAAACCCTTAATATGTAGGATATCAAAACGTGTACAGAATTGTTGACTCAAATCAGGTATTTTATTATTTATATAGTGTTCTATTTTGTGTCATTTTAGTCTTAATATTTCAGTTATTCAGTTGCATAGAGCTTTTGTTCACATGGTAATGGCATGGTTACATTTCCCACATGCCTTGCAAAGGTGTCTTGGTAAATTTTAATAAACTCACATTAACAGCTTTTCACAGGACATGTCACAGTTTATGGCTTTATGAGCACGTTTCATATATACTCAATTGTGTTCTCATAAGAGTGAATTTCCTTATCTATGCAGAAACTGATTATTAAACTGTGCTTTTCTTTTCTTGTGCTTTAAAGGGTCTTACTGGACGTCCTGGAGATGCTGGACCCCAAGGAAAAGTTGGCCCATCTGTGAGTATCCCAGCATCTTCACTGTAAAAAGACCTCACAGAGACTTACACTGTACATTGTAGTTATTTGGCAGATTTTGCACACAGCTCAACTATACCCAGTTCCTGATTCCTGTAGGATGACTTAAGTTCAATTAAACTGTTATTTAGAAAGCAAGTCAGTGTAACATAACATAACATAAATTTTACATTCATACCTTTGAAACTATTCCAGGGATTTCATGTGGGCCAATACATGAGCGCATTGATTAAATGTATTAAATATTACATAGGTATAATCAGTTATTTTTTCTAAAGTCAATGCAGTTGAATCACCACCTTCAATATCACACTGAACAAAATCATTATACACTTTTACTTTTTTAAGCAAGTGTCTTGGCCTTAGCATATAAACATCTGAATCTCTTTCAACCCAAACAGGGTGCTCCTGGTGAGGATGGTCGTCCTGGTCCTCCTGGACCTCAGGGAGCTCGTGGACAGCCTGGTGTGATGGGATTCCCTGGTCCTAAGGGAGCAAATGTAAGATCACCAACATAACATTATAAAAGAAATTCCATAGAGAAAAAAGATTCAGAAGAGGTTGAAGTGTTTGTGTCTCACTGCATTTATATGTGTCATCTAGGGTGAGCCTGGCAAATCTGGAGAGAAAGGACTTGTTGGCAGCCCTGGCCTCAGAGTAAGGCTTCATTATTTGATCTCAATGGCCTGTGGTGTTTAATTGACCTGAACAGCTAAATGGAGTTCTAAAAATGCACTCTCTGTCTTTAGGGTTTGCCTGGTAAAGATGGTGAGACTGGAGCCGGCGGTCCTCCTGGCCCTGCTGTGAGTGCTGCTTGAAGTTCCTTGATGATTTATTTTTTATTGGAACTAGGCAGACATAAACAGGAAACTTTTCCAAAAAGCATTGATCTGTATAAAAAAATTATGATAAAGCACAGATATCTTAAAGCTTCCACAACATTGTAAGAACATGATTTCTTGAACAGCATGAAAGTGATTGAGCATCAGTGATACCAAGTATATTACACTACATAATGACTCCTGCTTCTTGCCATTTCAGGGACCTGCTGGAGAGAGAGGCGAGCAAGGACAGCCTGGTCCTTCTGGTTTCCAGGTAGAATAACGCACACACTTACATTACATGTGATATTCACTAGGGCTATGTATTGGCAAAAATGCATATTGCGATACAGAGGTTCCAATTCAGTATATTGTGATATATTGCGATATATATTAGCAAGCAGGGTGATATATTGTGATACTGTAAGCGAGGACATTTTTTTTTATCAAGTTTTGAGAAAACTGTCATAGTATAAAAACACACCACCATACAATAACCAAAATACCAAACAATTTAAAAATTAAAAAAGTAAAAGAATAATTTATATTTTCTGCAATCAGAACAGTGGGATCTGAAGAAAGAGTACAACACTGCTCTCTAGTGGCCAGAGTTTAAGCACAACACAAAATGAACCACTGTCTGACACCAATCTTTAAATGTAAACTAAAGTATTGCAAAACATAATATCACAATGCTTCAATATATAAATATTTTCTTGCAACCCTGATGTTCACTGTGAGTGATCAGTGATATGATTACAGTGATTTCTGTTCATCGTTCTTAGAAAATTGCTCAAATCTAACTTTTTATTTAGGGTCTGCCAGGACCTGCTGGACCACCTGGAGAGGGCGGCAAACCAGGTGACCAGGTGAGAATTACCCCAGACTGCTAGTTTGATCCTAGTTTGATAAACCTATTTTTTTTTATCATGGTAATAGTAAATTGTGAATGCTAATGAGGAGTATCCTGGCCTCTTTTCCTCTCCTTCCTTCTGCAGGGTGTTCCTGGAGAGGGTGGTGCCCCTGGTGCTGTTGGACCAAGAGTGAGTTCCTGTCTTTTACCATCAGGATTTCTGTATCACACAGACTGGAAAGATCACCATTTGACCACATACTGGACTGTACTGCAGGAATATGACTGTGTACTTGTATCTGTGTCTGTCTTAGGGTGAGCGTGGTTTCCCTGGTGAGAGAGGAAGTGCTGGGCCTCAGGGTCTTCAGGGACCAAGAGGACTTCCTGGAACTCCTGGAACTGATGGACCTAAGGTGAGATCTTTGGCTAAATTTGACTAACTATGCCCCATAGTATTAGACATCATTTTACTAACTATGTCCCATAGTATTAGACATCATATTGACATCATATAAATCATATAAATATAAAACAATTAAATGTAATATTTTGGTTATATCTTGTTTCACTTTGGTGTAAACCATTTAATTCAACATGCATTCTCATATAGTGTCATATTCATGTATTTGTCACCAATCAAATAATTAGAATATAATAGTAAATAATACTAATTATTAATCTAAAACAAAGCTAGAGGCTGATTTGATCCTTCAACAAATTATAAAAGATAAACTCCAGACTTTGTCATAGTACTCTTTCTCACATGCCTATACAGATCTCAGTAATTTAGTTGTTTTAATGTTGTTTTTTATCTTGCCTTTTAGGGTGCAATTGGCCCAGCTGGTGCTGCTGGTGCCCAGGGTCCTCCTGGCCTGCAGGGTATGCCTGGTGAGAGAGGAACATCTGGCATTTCCGGACCTAAGGGTGATAGAGTAAGTGAAAAAGGCCCATCAACCTCTGTATTTATGATATTGAAACTATTAAAATCTCATCCACTTTAAACTTTAAATGAGTTGTATTGCATGACTAGAATGATTAATCAGTTAGTTGAACAAGCTGAATGATGTCTACTTTTCCAGGGTGACAGTGGAGAGAAAGGACCTGAGGGAGCTCCTGGCAAAGATGGTTCAAGAGTAAGTGCTACATTGTCCTGCTTTATTTAAAGCATCTGATTATTCACATAAGCAATTTTCTCATCTTTCAAATCATACTCTTACTGCTATTTCCCATAGGGTTTGACTGGTCCTATTGGCCCACCTGGTCCTTCTGGCCCCAACGGAGCTAAGGTAAACCTACAAGAGTATTCACTCAGCTTCTGATGCTGCATAATTGTAGTGTTTTATTAATATTCTTATTTGTATTGGTAAATTTGGTTGCTGTTTTTATCTAATCTTCCTCTACTTGTTCTTTTTTTCAGGGTGAAACTGGTGCTATTGGACCGACTGGCCCTATTGGAGCTCGTGGTGCTCCTGTAAGCATGATTCTGATTTTTTATGTCAGAGATTGAATAGTGTTGCAGTGATATTTTGCATCTTTATATTTTCTCTTCTTAAACTTTGTGTCTTTTTATCTCTTAAGGGTGACCGTGGTGAGGTTGGACCTCCTGGCCCTGCTGGTTTTGCTGGACCCCCTGTAAGTAGAGCTATGACAAACAGTGCTAAAGAGTCAAAATTGAGGGTTTTGTTGCTTAAACTTACTTATCTTTGTCATTTTTGTTTTCACCATTTTAAAGAGTTTAAAGAGTCACACTGACATAAAAAGGTCCTCATAGTGTATAGTTAATGTTAGTCCAAATATTGAATATATTGAACATAAGCTGTAAAAACAGCCTGTTTGTTATGTCATGTCACAAAACCAACAAGTGTATATACATGTATCTGCCTTATTGAGCCTAAATTAGCCCTGCTCATTCATGTTGACATTATAAGAATGGAATATGTAGAGTAGGCTGTTTTTTAACTGCTTATAAATTTGGACAGTTTTGTTACATCAAACCACACAAACAAATAAATCTCAGGGTAAAAAAAAGTTTGCATTAGGTGATGACAGTAAACAAGAAACAGTGTTTTTAACATAGTTTTTCTTTTTCAGGGTGCTGATGGCCAGCCTGGACTTAAGGGCGAGCAAGGAGAGGGAGGCCAGAAAGGAGATGCTGGAGCCCCTGGACCTCAAGGACCTTCTGGAGCACCTGGCCCAGTTGTAAGTCACATTTCATCAACATACAATTAGGCATCTTGTTGTGGGATTGATTAATGCTCTGCACATACTTATGTTTTTTTTTTTGACAAAATCTGACTGATTAGGTATTAACACTGTGACAAATGTGCTTGATTTCAGGGCCCAACTGGTGTTTCTGGACCTAAAGGAGCTCGTGGCGCACAGGGAGCCCCAGTGAGTCTTTGTTGTTTTCTACTAAGGAAACCATTAACTAAATCATGTAGCAATGATTGTCTCTGTTCAGACTTTGCTGAGCACAGAGGTTTTTGACAGTACTAATGCTCTGTAATGGCTGAATTTGATGAGGTACACTTGATGTGTGTTTGTTTTGGAAATAGACTAAGTATAGTTCTGTTCTCTGTTCTAGGGTGCTACTGGTTTCCCAGGTGCTGCTGGAAGAGTTGGACCACCTGGTCCCAATGTAAGCCCTTTACTACTCAATTAAGCAATTAGCTTAATTAGCTGATTGGTTACATTAAAACAAAAACAAAAAAACATAATATTTATATGACCTTCTAAAATACTTTATATCATAACACTTTTTGTCATAATACTTTTTTAGTCTATAGTGAGATGTTCTAGTAGCAGTAGAAGTAGCAGTTCATCAAAGTTATTGTTCTGGTGCATCATGCATTGTGGACAGGTTTTCTCATTTCTCTTTACACTTTCTTATTTCTCAGGGTAACCCTGGTCCTTCTGGTCCAGCTGGTCCTTCTGGTAAAGATGGTCCTAAGGGAGTGCGTGGTGATGCTGGCCCACCAGGAAGAGCAGGAGATGCCGGTCTGCGTGGACCAGCTGGAGCCCCTGGAGAGAAGGGAGAGCCTGGAGAGGATGGTCCCCCTGTAAGTCACAAACTCAATTTCTTGTTGTCCATGCTAGTGTTCCACCACTAGCACATTTGGTAGTGAATCTGTACACTCTTCAGACCACAGTGTCTCATAAGACTATCTCTCTCCTGTCCTGCCTTACCATATTTAGGGTCCCGATGGTCCTTCTGGTCCTGCTGGTCTTGCTGGTCAGCGAGGTATTGTTGGTCTGCCTGGTCAGCGTGGTGAGAGAGGTTTCCCTGGTCTTCCTGGACCTTCTGTGAGTATACACAGCACCATATCTCTTACACACCATATCTCTTACACATAGGAAGTAACAGTTTAAATGTGTTTGGTCTGACCATATATTACTTTTGTCATAATTCATCCACAAGCTAATTTAATTCTGCATTTTACATGATTGAAGATCTACTGTAGCTGTTACTAGCTGTCAGTGAAACAGAACATCAGTTAATTATTTGGTAGCATGTGTCAAAGGCTCTCATCATTGTAAATCTTAATGTATTCAATGCTTAATGGTTCTGATTTACTTTATATCACAGGGCGAGCCTGGCAAACAGGGAGCTCCTGGTAGCAGTGGTGACCGTGGCCCCCCTGGCCCTGTTGGACCCCCTGGACTGACTGGTCCTTCTGGAGAAACTGGACGTGAGGTAAAAAAAGCCCTGTCCAAGCCACATAACACCATATGACCTGGACATGCCTAAAAGAATTTTGAATGAGAATAATATTGTTCATACTGCTCAAACTGAACTGAATTGAAAGGGATCTCAGCTAATGCAATATACCAGATTGAGCCAGAGTCATAATTAGGTGAATCCTGTTTAACCTTAGTAAAAGTAAAAGGGCCAACTTGGATTTGATTTTAGAAATGCAATACAGAGCAAATATCACAAAGATTAAATTAATTTAAATGCTCTGCTGAGGTAAATATTAACACCCTTGACTTCTGAATTTCTTAACCAGAAATGAATTTTTATAGTTATGTCAAAATATTTCTAAAACAAGCATCATAAGAAGCGAAAAAGAGGTCAGTCTCATTCATCCCAGATCTGAAAGAAAAATGCTGAATTGTCACTGATTTCTCTCTCTCTTGCTTTCTTTGTCTTTAGGGAACTCCTGGATCTGATGGTCCTCCTGGCAGAGATGGTGCTCCTGGTGTTAAGGTGAGGACATAAACAAATAATAAATTGTTGTACTTATTTTACAAATTACAATTTGAATTAAGCCAGAGAAAGACACAGCCACCCACACCTAATGTTAATGAGTGTTAATTCTTCTTTAGGGTGAACGTGGTAACACTGGTCCTATTGGTTCTCCTGGTGCTCCTGGTGCCCCTGGTGCTCCTGGTCCTGTTGGTCCCGTTGGCAAACAGGGAGACAGAGGAGAGAATGTAAGTTCTGTGACCCTAGAAATGAAATCTCTCACTCATCAAGTTGTAACCTACACTATATGGACACAAGTATTGGGACACCTGCTCATTCACTGTTTCTTCTTAAATCAAGATATCAAGATATAATCACCTAATATTAAATTTGGCTTTACTGCTATAAATCTGGTGTAAATTAGATATATTTATACATACAACCTCACCACATTATAAAGCGCTTTTTAAAAAGAAAACAACAACATGAAGTTAGTTTGATTACAATCTTGCAACATCACCAACAAGATCACCAAGCTGATCTTACATCACTAACAGCAGTGTTAGCATTGCCAACAGTGGCATTATTAAAATCCAGCTTATGCCAGCATTTGTGTGTCATTCATAAGGCTAAAAAGTATTTTAACAAGACAGTTCTACTTGCCACAAATGGCTCTACTTGAAATGTGCAGGTATAGTTGTGGCATCTTACCACTGCACCAATGCCATTGCTCATACTACTGCATCCACAAACCTTTGAAGGTTGGGCTATCACTGGTGTGTTGCCATAATTCTTTAGCTTGCAAAAGAACCACACATTTTGTCATGGTAAAATGAGAACTCAGAAGCCTTTATTAGAGCCACACTGGTCTTGAAGACCAATTTTTTGGTTTCCTTAATTTGTTTTTGATAGGCTTTTTATGCCATTTGGTTTTGCTCATGTCATTGTAAGTAGCTAATGTCCTACAATTTTCTTTATTTTCTGCAGGGACCACAAGGACCTTCTGGACCCCCTGGACCTGCTGGAGCTAGAGGCATGGCTGTAAGTACTTGGTTCAAAGAACACAGTAGGTATAATAACAGAGCTTATCCATTATACTGATTTTTAAAGATAGCTCTTGGACATTTAAAGCAAAGTGGTTGTGTGACTTTGCTGTGTGACATCCTATATTAAGCATCTCTATTTCTTCTCTGCTACAGGGTCCCCAAGGACCACGTGGAGACAAGGGAGAGACTGGTGAGGCTGGAGAGAGAGGACAGAAGGGACACAGAGGATTCACCGGTCTTCAGGGTCTTCCTGGACCTCCTGTGAGTTCTCACCTCAGAACCCTACCTTTGGCTATAGGTGTCTCCACTCAACACTGGAAAAACAAGCTTTGACATTGCTCTGTTCTTCTCTTACAGGGTCCTTCCGGTGACCAGGGAGCAGCTGGACCTTCTGGACCTAGTGGATCTAAGGTGAGAATGACAGATTTGCTAATGCTGCTGTATGAGGCTTGCATAGACATCACTAAAGTTAAAGGATTTCTTGATTAACAAATATCTTTCATATAGGGACCCCCTGGACCAGTTGGTCCTGCTGGTAAGGATGGCGCAAACGGTCTGCCTGGACCCATCGGACCCCCTGGACCTCGTGGACGCTCTGGAGAGTCTGGACCAGCTGTAAGTATTACTGTAGTTCCTTCACAGAGGCTCCTTAGGGGTGTAGACACCAACTTATTAAAGTAATTGCCACACAAAGGGTCTTATGTTGGTTAAAGTAATTCATTAAATGTGTGAAAAGAAAGCAGACAATACTGCCAGTTACAGATACACTCTGGTTCACTGCAATTGCTGTTAGCTGCAGTGTGGCAGTTTTTGAGCAAGCCTGAGCATATATTTAGCAACTGAAATCATAACATAAAATAGATGTGGGAAATATAAGGATATTTTATTGTTACAATACACTTTTCTGAACATATTGTGGATATCATAAGTATATTAGTGCATTAAAAGCATAATTAAACATTTTACATGGATTTAGTCTAACCCAGTATGTAAAATGTTACATAACAATAATTGTACTTTTAGTCTTTTTTAGTATTTTTATAATATGTCACTGCTGGTGCATTCAGTTCCAGATTTAGGAAAAAAACATGTGATATGTATGGTGTATCCTGATAAATGAATTAAAGTATTATGATGTATTTTTGCAGTATCACCCACCACTGCATTAACATCTGCTTTACATGTCAGAAACTCAATTAGAGAAATGATTAGATGTGCATTCTGTAGCATTTTGATTATTTAAAAATAGGTGCTATGACTGCATTCAGAGATGGCATTCCTAAATTCAATAAAAAGTTAATTCGAAGAAGTTTTCTTCTGCATAAAAGAGTTAGTAACCCGTAACAGCAGGCAGTATCTAGTAGATCCACTGTACATCCACATACAAAACCAGATCTGGCAAACAAACAAAAAACAACAATGGTCTGGATGTGGAGTGTTTTACCCTAAGTAAACAGTCAACAGCAGAAAACTGTGCTGTCTAACAGGTTGGAATTAAACTTGACTAAACTCTCCCTCCTTTGCCATTCCCTCCTTCTTCTTTTGTGGCTTCTCTCCTCAGGGTCCTCCCGGCAACCCTGGACCCCCTGGTCCTCCTGGTCCTCCAGGCCCTGGCATCGACATGTCTGCTTTCGCTGGACTGTCTCAGACTGAAAAGGGTCCCGATCCCCTGCGCTACATGCGTGCCGATGAGGCCTCTGCTTCTCTGAGACAGCACGATGTGGAGGTGGATGCAACCCTGAAATCCATCAACAGCCAGATTGAGGACATCCGTAGCCCTGATGGCTCTCGCAAGAACCCTGCCCGTACCTGCCGTGACCTTAAACTGTGCCATCCTGAGTGGAAGAGCGGTAAGAAAAATTCTAAGAGAGAATCAAATAATGACAAAAAGGATTAAAGTAGGCTTAGAAGAATTTAATTTAAAGTAACAAACACTACAACTCAGATTTAAAGGGAGGATTCTACCATGGCAAGATCACATCCAATATGCTCCAAACATTATATGACAGCTTCAGAGATATTAGTACTAGGACATACATGACTGGTGAATTAGCAACTGTGTCAAAGTCATGTGACCATCGCCCACAGGTGACTATTGGGTGGATCCCAACCTTGGCAGCACTATTGATGCCATTAAGGTGTTCTGCAACATGGAGACTGGAGAGTCCTGTGTGTACCCCAGCAACCCCACTATCCCACGCAAGAACTGGTGGAGCAGCAAGAGCAAGACATCCAAGCATGTGTGGTTCGGAGAGAGCATGGGAGGTGGCTTCCACGTAAGTAACTTCAATATTCTTACAATATTCTTACAATTTGTGTATGAAAAAGGTAACATCATAGTTTTACTGAAAAGAGAGCCATACAAAACTCAGAGAAAGATTTGATGACATCACAGATGACAATCTGTGATATTCTCACCCTATATTAATATCAAGGATGTTAGAGTTATGGTGCTGAGCAAGTTTCTTATCATCTACTATAAATTAATGTATTTTATTCCAAAAGCCAACCTGTTCTAGAGCTAGTGTGTATTTTGTGTAAGAGCTAGGCACAGTTGTACCCATAAAAATGCTCATCATCCTTAAAAAAGAATCTCCTTAAAATGTAAGATTACCCACATTTTCCATACACCCACAACGGCCTTTCTATGAGTAGAAACTAGGAATGAAAAGTGGGCTTTCTCTGCATAAAAAATATTTATATTATGCCTTTAAAAGTTGATCACTGTTATTTCTGCTTCATGGCTCATTCTGTGCAAGAATGAATGCAAATTTAGATTTGAATACCAGCAGCTATGGTACAAACCCCGGCTAGTCTAAGCTGTGTAATTTTCATGTTTGGAGCCCATTCAAGTTTTCCTGCTGTCACTCTCCGTGGTTCTGAATTAGTGTTGTTTCGTGGTCTGAGGCAGGGAATGTTACGTAAAAGCAAGGGGGTGGGAGCATTTTAGTCACATAGCTCTCTGCCTCTGTTACTGATGAAGTAGCCTTTCTCTCTTCATCTGTTATAACAAATGTCATCTTTGTATAATTCTCCTACAGTTCAGCTATGCTGAGAATGGCCAGATTGCAAGTGCAGCCAACATTCAGATGAACTTCCTCAGACTGCTGTCTAGCGAAGCCTCTCAGAACATCACCTACCACTGCAAGAACAGCGTGGCCTACATGGACCAGGCCACCGGCAACCTGAAGAAGGCTCTTTTGCTGCAGGGCTCCAACGACGTGGAAATCAGAGCAGAAGGCAACAGCCGATTCACATACGCTGCACTGGAGGATGGCTGCAAGGTGGGACTCACACTCTTACACATGCATGTACTCTTAAAAACTCTCAAGCAAGTTCTCAGTGACCCTTTAGAAAGTTCAGACCAATGCTCCAACCAAACTCACAACAGTGGGATTAGAGGAAACTTGGGGACTATCTTTGATTTATAAGCCACAGTTAAATAACCTTTCACAATCTTTTAAAAGTATAAATAACCGAAAGGACATAAGGGTTCTATATCCTAAAACCATAAGTTACAGCAAATACCTGTTCAAGCTTTATTTTTATGAGTGTACAAAAAAGTATAGTGATTGTATAATTAGCTTTGCCTTTATTTGTTTACGTTGATGAATAAGTAACGTTAAAAGAAAATTGTGCTCACTGACATGATTCCTCTCTCTCTACTTTACAGAAGCACACTGGCCAGTGGGGTAAGACTGTGATCGAGTACAAAACTCAGAAGACATCTAGACTGCCCATCGTGGACATTGCTCCAATGGACATCGGTGGAGCTAACCAGGAGTTTGGAGTGGACATTGGACCAGTCTGCTTCTTGTAAAAAAAACACACAAAAATGTGGGACACGATATAAGACATGGAAAGATATAAATGATAAGCAATAGCTCCATGAAGAAGCAATACACTCTCCAAATAAAGAAATATGGAAGTAAAGGAAAAGGAAAGGAAATTGAAAATAAAATTGGTGAATGCTTTTTTTCTCTAAAACACAAAAGTTGTGTTGTCCACGTTTAGTGCCCTGGAGACCAGCACTAAGCAGCACTGGCCCGTCAGTCTCTCCCTCTGAAATCCAGCCATGTTTCCCCCTCAGAGCCTCAGTGAAACGTTTCCTCCTGACGGGAACTGAGAAGAGGAAGAAAACGAGCGAGCGACACTAAATGAATAAGATGGAAAGTGCAGAAACATGGCTAGATGTCATCTAGATGTCACATGGCAGGGGTGGGTGGTGCTTTAGAGCTGGGTGCATTTTTTGGTTGGATTCCACAAATGCCCCTCCCACTAAGTCCATCTTGAAACACACCCAGTCCCGCCCAGCCCCTCCCTCTTCTTCCTGACTGTGACTCGGTTTAAAAAAAAAAAACCCACCTCATTCTGCTAGGTATTATCAAATGTTACAGCTGGGGAGGGTTGGAGTTACCATTTACTGTGTATAATAAAAACAAATCATGGTTCAGTTGTTGTAAAAGTCTGTTCTGAAACAGCCAGATCTATCTATTTTCACAAATATATGTGTTTGTGTGTGTGCGAGTGCGTGTCTATGCACACTAACACTTTTTTGGGAAGTGCAGTTTTTTCCTTTTTTTTTTTTTTTTAAGTGTGCTTCATTATTCTCCCCTTGACTGCCCGTTTTAGGAAGTGTTGGTCCCATTACAAAAGAGAAAAAGTAAAAAATAAATTTGGATAATATTTCTGGTTATTGTTTATTTGTATTATCTTCATTTTTATATTAAAAAAGCTACCTCACAACGAAAAACCAAAGTGATAACCCGGATGTGAACTCATCAGAAGTAGATCAGGAGGATCTAAGACAGAAGGACATGTCCTGGCTTGGTTCTGTCCATCTTCAGAAGGTGCTATTAGTTTTAAAATCTGTCCGCCATTATTCCCTGAGACCCCAACACCCTCTCCCTACGAGCCTCACCCGACTCACACAGCCTGCTCTGAGGACGCAGAACGAGCGGAAGAATCAAAGGAAGGAGGGGCTCCTTTGGAAGAGCCAAATTCAGTTCCCATAGCAACAGAGTGTCCCGAGCAGGATGTGTGCAATTGCGTGAGGGTGTGTATATTTTTGTTATAATTAATATTATTATGATCTTTTTTTTTGTTTGTTCTCTTTTTTTCATCCTGGTTTTGTTACGATTTTAATTAATGTAAATTGGAAATAAAGGAAAAAACAAGGAATGTGAAGTCAGGTTTTAATTGAGTTTTTATTCGATTAACAAATGATCACACTTCCAGAATGGACGTGTGGGTGTTCTTCCCCAGCTTGGACTTTAAAACCTTGTATGTGTGTGTTGTCAGAATACCTTCATCAACAAAGATCAGTATATTTCCCCAATGCAGGAAACACTTTAATTTCCCTCAGTGTTTAAAAAGAAAGTGTTAGTCATTTCCAAATGTGATCTCATACTGTTTACAAGGAAGCTATCTGCCTACACATGGGATCATGTCAGTCTCTAGCTTCTTTCAGCCATATTTCAGCCTGTCTATCTATGCTCGCTGGAAAGTACTGCCCACTAGAATGGCCTATATGCACACAGCCGCCTCGCTCTCACCCTCGTTTCTTATTATAGTTCTCATGAACACAGAATAAGAAATAGAAAATAACAGTCCTGCCTCTTTGTGGCCTTCCAGACAACTTATATGAACCAGAAACAAGATGTTTTCATATACACTTGGCTTTCATATGTAGTGAACTGAACAAGACCAAGAACAAGAACAAGACCTCTAGTGGCTCAGAGGCGATGAACACACCAGCGATTTCTCCACTAGATCTGCTGGATCTGTCATTTTCAACCATTATCACAAAGCACCTTTCTAAAATATTATTTTTTTTCAGGGCAAATTCTTGTCTAATCATGCTACACATTCTCTACAAACTCCTCTTGGTAAAGCAGTGGCGTTTGTTCAGAGAGGCCTTTAACTCTGATGCTCTATGGCTGGCGGCGCTGAGAAAATGCTTATGCTCCATATTTTACATCATTTTACTGTATTTACACTATCATAATGAACGAGACACTCTTTGCCCCGTTGTTATTAATTGCTAAGACAATTGTTTGTGATGTACATTATATAAACTTATATAAAAGCTAAAATGTTTTTAGTTCTGTGAAAAATATATGCATTATATGCAGAGCATTTTCTGTAATACATCTATTAATGGTTGATATTTTATATCTTACATTTTCTAAACTATAAATAGGTGCAATGTGGTGTTCAGAGAGGCCTTTAACTCTGAGGGGCATGATGTGTAATAGCATTTCAGCCTGAAATGAGGTGCTGCCCGATTCAGTCGAGTTTATTCGCTGTCCAGTAGTTATTTGCAGGGCTGGACTGGGAACTAAATTCAGCCCTTGACGTTTGTTTAGACCAGCCCGCCACAATCACAGAGCACGTCGAGACACTTTCACTAATGATCATGTCCTCCGTCTCATTTCCTACTTTTCCCCTCTTACACGAAGAATAAAGGGGGGGGGGGGGTGTTGGAGACCTGCTGTATGTTCGTCTATTTTGTCTATTTCTTCTTGAGGAATTTGACATCAAACTTTGTGAGGTAGCGTCCCCTGCTGCGCTGGCAAGCTCACACGAGCATTTTGGGGCAGAATGGAAAGACTTTGCTAGAGATGGAGAGATCCTCTTGTGAGGATATGGCTCAAACAGATTTTCTGGGTAGAATAAACTAGTGTATCCTCTGCCAGCTGCTGTTAGAAGCTGTTTATTCCATTTTAAAGAAAAATCACACATATTGCCAGCCTCGGTCATGCTGCTTTAGACAAACAGAAGGGGGTGACAGTAACACATTCATTGATTAATAACATAGACATTCTCAACTCTATCATTCATCTAACACTAAATAATAATACCATAGCAAAGCCGCCTACATGGATTACAACACGGGACTGGGAACTAGCTACCTCCAGTATTTCTGGACCACTGTGCTAATGTGCTCCAAAATAGCTGGCTAGCTAATGTAAATAAATCCATAACCAAAATGAAATCGGAGATATTAGCTACATTTATTGGTGTTGAAACGACCTGCGTATATAGAGGGTGGTCAGGCACCACGCTTCGCAGGGAATTCCATGTGCTACAAAGGGCACTACTTAGGGCATACGGAGCCATTTGCGACCCAGCCAGCGTTGCCTCGGCGACACTCCACGCTTCCTAAACGTGAGTGTGCACTTACCCCGTGACCTCGCCTCAGCCAATCAGCGGCGGCGTGGCCCACAGTCGGGCAGCAGCAGCAGGAGTGTGGCGCTGAGCTGCTAAGGCGAGTCAGAGCACAACACGGCGGAGACGCAACAACAGCAGCTTTGTAAGCGGTGTTCCCCGAAATACCGTGGGAAGAGATGGTCTTGTCTTCAGGATTGACATAACATTTAAAGGTAATATGTCATTTGCAATTCTTTGTTTATTTTTGGCGAAAGACATGGCGTCTGTTTAAAATAAGCAATGTTGGGGTTACATAACGTACGCGTCGGTGACCTAGTTTCACTAGCTAGCTAATGTTTATATCTTGAAATGTAGAAGTTCATAACGCTTTCCATAGAATCTGAATTCTTACTTTTTGGTCTGTGAACTATCTGTCGACGTTTTGTGGAAGCAGTTGGTCTTAAGACGTGTTCAAAACATCAGTGTTTATACCAGGTAGTCTCGCCAGTCTCACCCAGTTAAGGACTGACCTAATTTCCTCACCAAGATGCTCTGCGCTCTGGAAGAGCTGTGGCTGGCGCTGAGAAAATGCTTATACTCCATATTTCACATCATTTTACTGTATTTACACTATCATAATAAAAGAGACACTCTTTGCCCCGTTTTTATTATTTGCTAAGACAATTGTTTGTGATGTACATTATATAAACTTAATATAAAACCTAAAATGTTTTTAGTTCTGTGATAAAATATATGCATTATATGCAGAGCATTTTCTGTAATACATCTATTAATGGTTGATATTTTATACCTTACATTTTCTAAACTATAAATAGATGCAATTTGGTGTTTGATTGTGAATGGATTATGAGATAAGACTCTCATGAGAGAAGATTATAACTCTTGTCTGACAAATTATCCCGCTAACTATTACCATAGGGGAATCTCTATTTTGAGTGTCTTCCAATGTGGACATCACTGTTGTGTCAGCTCCTTGAGTCAGACATAAAATCTGCCAGTAATCGAATGTCACAGTATAAGAATTGCGTCAAACAACTCAGATGGATGGGATACATGCCAAAAGTTGGAGGGGATGAAAGTCATGAGGGAAAACACAAAAAATGGAACGGGAATTGACTGGATCTTATTGTTTGGCTTGCAGGTCATTGGTATAAATGTACATCTTGTATCTTGTTAGGTATGCCGTTGTCTTCACTCCTTTCTAATAGGAAATGTTGACTCTTTTTACAACACTTTTAAGTATATTTTAATTAATCATTCGATCAGTCAGATTTTAATTCCTGAACCATTACTAGCTTTTATTTAACTTGGTAATAACTCAGTCATTTGTAGTAGAAACTGACTAATAAGCCTATGGATGTGGCTTGACATCTCACAGCAGCTTTATTGGTGTGTGTATGACTTTTTTTGATAAACTCTTGTTCTGATTTTCTGTCCTGAAAAGGTGACACACTGAAAATGGCCCCCAATTCCATCCACTGGTTCCGGAGGGGCCTGCGTCTCCACGACAACCCTGCGCTTCAGGAGGCAGTGCGGGGTGCAGGCACCATCCGCTGTGTGTACTTCTTGGACCCCTGGTTTGCTGGGTCCTCCAACCTTGGGGTCAACAGGTGGAGGTAAGTGCATTTTGTTCTATTTACATCCAAATGCCTATTTAGAAGTGTGTGGCAGGGTGTTACGAAAGCCCCCATGGAGTATAGTCAGACTCATTTTCCTGCTCTATGATTTTTTTGTACCAAAACACTTGCCTCTAAAAGTAGCTGAGTTATATTTAAAGTCTCACTGTTGCTGTGTCTCTGCGAAACCCATTCAGAGCTTTTAAAGCACTGCAAGGTCTCAAACACACAGTGAGAGAGATTACGGAGTCACCACTAGTAGTTCATTCAAAGGTTCTTGAACTTAATTTATATGCCAAAGTGAGAGGAAATTTAATACCTTGTCTGTTAGACTATGGTCCAGTGCTGAAATGAGAGGGACCATATGTGTTTCTTTTTATGACATCGCCTGGGTTACATCATGCCTACATGAATAAAGCTGTCATAGACTTGACATTTGGACACATATTTAGTTCTCCTGGTTGCCGAGGTGTTAACTTCCATTAACTGTGAGTCATCTGCCAGTGAAGAACCTCAGCGTTACTTGAATACCAAAATATGGGTTGATATTTAATACTGCTTTTCTAATGTCTTTTATGGCATCTTTTCCCCCACCTGTGGTCCTTAATCATCCCATAATACTGACTTGTCTTTAAGTTAAGTAATTGAATGACCCACAAAGTCCATAAAACATTACATTGACCTCTGTTTTGATGCACAACGTTTGCATGACAGCAGCAATATATGAAACCATGTCCACACACCTTCTCATTTTATTCACCCTATACCAGGCTGTATTGATTCTGTGCACTAATTGACTTGCTTCTGTGCACCTCTCTATTTTCACTTAAGTGCTTTCAGACTTTCAGTAGAGCAGATTCGATTTAAGCTAAAAACAGAAAACCCTACATTTACTTCCTGACCTACTGCACATATCCGCAATATATTGCCAGAACAGTGTTTGCTTCTTTCGTAATGTAGGCCAAGTAACAGATGCTATTGACGAAAAGCTGGGAATCAGTCCGTTCAAACTCGAGGCAGTCTGTCACACACCATGCCATTCCTCTGTGATAGTCTTCTGAATGGGCTATTTTGGTCAGCTTCTAAAGTCAGTTCACCAGATTTAGGACTGATACACCTGCGACTGTGTCTGTCTCCACCAGCTGCAGGTGTGCAGATGGCTATTCCAGTCTTAGATAATGTACACCTGTTGCATGAGGGGAGGATTCGGCAGACCTGGATCTGGGCCAGGTTTACCAAAAGCATTGAAGTATTAACTTGTAGAGAGAGTGTTTAGCACTGTACTTGCTCGTTCATTTAATGATATGTATAATAATCTTATGTGCTACAAAGCATTTAGCAAACCCATTCTTTATTCTTTTTTTTTCGTCTTACCTACAACAAGGCTTCTGTAAGCTATGCTTGTCAGTTGTCTTCTTTTTTTTTTTTACAGTAATAGTATTATTAGGTCATGTGATATGGATTCATATCTGACTTACAATGCTTTTCATTGTAACAGTACTCCAAAATAATACAAAATAAACTCCATTATAGCGTGGAGCTCTGTATATTGCCAATGCAGTATCAATTCTTTCCATCTATTATTATTTAATATTTTGCACCATTTAAATGTGGAAGCTGTCTGTTATACTGTGTAACCATTTTATTATGAATGGATCAACAAAAAGGGTTAAAAATGATTAGGAATGCAATCTAGTTATATTAAAGTACAGTGAAGTATTTTTTTTACTGTTATGTTTAATGTATATTTTAATGTATAAAGTTTTGTGATGTCATGTGACCCAGAGCAGTCAGTGCCAGAAATGTCAGTTTTTCTTTCCTGTTAAAAGATGTATGGAGTGTTATTATAGCTGAAAGGAGGTCACTAGGCTAATTTTATGCCCTTCAGTGGCAGCACGCCTGCGCGCTGATATGTAGGCCAGGACAGTTGCATAAGGGATGATGTATGACTGAGCAAAGGGCTAGAAAGATGGGTTTTTCAAAAGCACTTTCCGAGGTCACATTCTATAGGTCAGTGGCAAAGATG
This sequence comes from Salminus brasiliensis, assembly GCF_030463535.1. NCBI lineage: Eukaryota > Metazoa > Chordata > Actinopteri > Characiformes > Bryconidae > Salminus > Salminus brasiliensis. The sequence continues at coordinate 13,593,247 of NC_132883.1, forward strand.
TTGTTAAGGACAATGATAATAACCTTGAGTAACTCTTAAGGTGTTATGTGAGATTTTAAAAGAGAAGCAGCTCTTTCAGGTATTATTGGACTGTCCAGTCTATAATGGTCTAGACCCTGCAGGCAGACTTAGATAAACACACACCCTGTATCTATTTATTCCTTTATTCCATAAATGCAAAACTGCCACTAGTAACCCATATACCAACTGCTGCAAGTAACCACAATATAATGTTTTAAACAGTTTTTAGCTGTAGGCATTACACAGATTTGGCACACCAATGAATACGCAATTTTGGTTACTTATATGAAGACAATGCAGTCCTACTGACAACTTGATTACTCCTACGAACTAAAGCAAAAGGTTGCATGATAAGTATTTCCTTAAATATATTCAGGGTAGAGATCAGAGTATATCAGGATGCAACAAGGAGGGCAAGTGCTGCCTCTGATGTTTGCAGACTTGGATGCTAAATTGTCAGGAAGGCCACACTGGAAGGAACTACAGACGGTGATCTCGTTAGACAATCTTTCTTATTCATTGTAATTCTGGCTATCAATGACTGTATAATATAACATATATATTTTAAATGGGCACTGACTGCTGTAAACAATTAAATTGGTCAGTAGTGAAAAAACAGTGTTTCCGTCAGATATCCCCTTTATGTACCTATGTGCTAATTGATATACTGTCTGAAAGCTGGTACTGAACTGGAGTTGAAAAGAGAGGTGCTGTATAAACTGTAGTAAACTGTAGGAACTGATTGGAGGTGCTATATAGCGTATCATCACTGTCATGCAAAAACAGCAACTTAACAGGAGAAGGAAAAAAAACATCTTAACTTTTAATGAAAGTCAGTGTGAAAACATTTTATTCCAAGTAATTTCTGCAGCATTTATATTGGTCAGTTCATCATGACATGTTAAAAACAGTAAATTGAAAACAACTGTATGGCAAAATGGCAAATAATGGAAATTCAAATACAAGATTTCTGCAGGACAGTGATGTTGTGTTCTAAAGAGAATACAGTTTTACTAAACTTAGCTTTTTATTGTTTTTACATGGGCAGGGAAATACAATTGTTACTACTGCACTGACTTGAATGAAGCTCAGGATGTGTGTGTGTGTGCACGTGTGTTAGTGATGAGTGGGGAGTTGCATGTGGAAGTATGCCGGCCGGGTGGCTAGTCATGTATTTGGAGCATGGGCAGCTTTGCTGTCTGGTCTTTAATCAGGGCTTTGCTAGCAGACCGTCTGACTTTGGGCTCAGTCTGAACACTTCAGCTAGAACATAGACACAGGTGGAAGGTTAACCAGGCCAGGGGGACGTGTATTGACCTCGAACAAATGAATTAGAACACTAATGGCTCTGGCCAGTGATCTGCACGTGCGGTAATTACATAGCATAGGCTTGAACTTTTTTTTTTTGTGTGAGCATTAAGAGTACTTACAATGTACTGACATTACACTGCACATCAGTTTCGAAAGGAAGAGTGAAAACAAGGTTATGGGGAAGGTTGTTAACTTTCATTTACAAATCTTTGCATTTATAGTGGGTCAACCATATAGGCATCACAACTCTTCTCAAACATCATTAGCGCCAGTTTCTCTGTGTGACCATTTCTTGACAAATGGATGAATAGAAAAGGTCCAAAATGACTTTCTTTTGCAGTAGATGATGGCTGCCTGAAATATGTGACCCATATCATAAAATCCTCCCTTAAGACTTTAATGGAGCCATTTTCAGTTCCTTATTTTGAGGTCATTTGTCGGCAGTCTTGTCTTCAGTCAGTGAAATGCATTGCTTAATTGGGTTGTACTTTTAAGGTCCTTACACTGCTTTAAGGTTAAAGTTCTGTTTATTTGTTGTGATTCATCATAAATATGTCTTAAGCATAGTTATTTATACATTATTTTAGATTATCTGGACTGTAATCTGGACATTTGGGCTCTACATGGACATTATTGTGTACATTTTTTAATGTACAATATTATAAGTATAACAGTATATTATTTAAATATTCTTTTCGACATATTTCCTTATTCAGTATGCTGGACAATTGGGGTTAGGCACAAAATCTGAAAGATTTTGAGAAATAGACATCTTTACTGTTATTAGTCTAACAACCCAAGACAGAAGGCACCCATTGAGCGATTCCTTTATTTAATGTATATACAGTGGTGTAAGTGTACTCTTGAGGCGTCATGAACTAGTGATGTCTCCTGTCTTAATAAAGACCAGAGAATGTCATGCTGAAGTTAGGTAATCAGGTAATACAGTGGTAGTCCTTTCATAGCCATCTGTTTGTTGTTAAAGTGCACAGTCCTAAGACAGAGGATGATCAGTCGGCTGTTCCTTTAAAATAAACCTGACATTGTGTGCTTTAATTTCATGTTTCAGCTGAAACACAGTGCCATACATTTTGAATCAGTGTTACTAAGGGACTGTAGTTAATTGTTATTTCAGTTGTTTTAACAGCAGGCTAGGATCATTGGTCATATTGTGTTTGTGACCTTCTAATGACACCCAGATTTCTTCTCTGTTAAATAATGAGATTAAAATCTAATTGTGACTTATTCACACAATTAGGATTTACCTGACAGGTGGAAGACACCTTCTAAATGTTCAAATCCTGTTCATTTGTCAGCTGCTGAGTCAAGCTGTGTCCAAGCAGGTGTCCAAACTAAAAATATCAGTAAAGTCCTTCATGTGCAGGTGGACAGACTCAAGAAACCTGTGAATGGAAACTTGTGGCAGCTGTGAGGTTAGAATTCCATCTTGCCAGAAAAGGGAGGGCTGTTTATAGAAAGCTCCCTGTTTAATCCCAATTCAGGACAGGACTGCACGTGCAGCCACTAAGGTCTGCATTTCACTCTTTCACAATGGGTTGAATTTGCATTGCCACTTTTGGACACTAGAGGGTAGTGTGGTTTGGGGAATTAATGAATGGGCCAGTGGCATGTGGTACAGTACAACCATAGGCTAGAACAGTGGTGTTAATGCTGTTTAAATTTTGCCTGCTGTAGGTCACACTATTTCAGATAACTGAAATATTTAACTTCAAATTATTCAGTAATTCCATAATTTTATAATGCACTTTAATAATATATGCAGATGTCACCACAATTTTATGAAAGAGTGTATGTGGTAGATTTGTATCTTTATTTTATTTTTACAGATTTCTCCTTCAGTGCCTAGATGATCTCGACTCCAATCTCCGGAAACTTAATTCCCGCCTTTTTGTCATTCGAGGTCAACCAGCCAATGTTTTCCCACGTCTTTTTAAGGTAATATTCAATTAATTTAGGAATTTCATAATTCCAAAGAAAATACTTTCAGGCTTGTTAATCACTAAAATCAATAAAACATAGTCATTTATAACATTTAATGTGTTGAGTTACTGCAAGTCTCACTGCAAACTCTCTCTTTGATTTCTACCTTTAGGAGTGGGAAATATCCAGGTTGACTTTCGAGTATGACTCAGAACCATTTGGGAAGGAGCGGGATGCTGCCATTAAAAAGCTTGCGATGGAGGCTGGGGTAGAAGTTATCATCAAGATCTCACATACACTGTACAACCTGGACAAGTAGGGTTTTTTTCATCCTTAGTCTTATAAATCACTCCTATACAATGCCTTACATTATGTATGTTATGCCACTATTTCTGCATGACTAAAATGACCAACAGTAGCATGACTAGCAGTATTCAGAATGCTGTTCTAAAAGACTATTATTGTCATGTAAGAGGTACAAATTCCCTTTTTGTCACCTTAGAAGTGCTTTGCATGGACAGTTAAGCCTCTTAGAGCTTGTTTACTAGACATTTACTAGACATGGTATTTAGTCCAGTATTACTGGAAAATCTTAGGTAGGCCATATTTTCGTTTTGAACATGACCCATTTTCTTGCTCTGTATTCTCTTCTAGAATTATTGAGTTAAATGGTGGTCAGCCACCACTGACTTATAAGCGTTTCCAGACACTAATCAGCCGCATGGACCCACCAGAAATGCCAGTGGAGACCTTGTCCAGTTCTCTCATGGGTTGTTGTGTCACGCCTATCTCTGAAGACCATGGGGACAAATATGGCGTGCCTTCTTTAGAAGAACTGGGTGAGATACGATGGAGTCATTTTATATGAATCCAATTGCCAGTTCTGTTCTTTCAGAAATTTATGTAAGAATAGATTTTTTTTTTTTATGAAATACAAAACATATTTTTTACTTTGTCAAAATGGTTTCTGCCTAGTTTGCCTATTTAGTTTTATTTATTACAACAAAAATGACTTCTGCACAAAATATCGGAATATCAATATCAATATTTTAACCAAATTACAAATATTGGCATGAAAACTTTCCGAAAATGAATGATTAATTCCAGACACTGAACAACAGTGAACACTGAATGATTGCAAAAAGAGATGAACACTAAACAACAGTACTGTTATTAAAATATTATCTAATTTATTATCCATACGTTTCTATTTTTCCCATTGACTTTCCTGAGCAAAAGCTTTGAGAGTAACATTTGAGAGTAAAAACAAAGAATGTAAGATTTTGTGTGCATCTCTTATATAACTTGAAACACATCCAACGCATCATATTCTTCTTCTTTTCTCCAGAACAAATCTCATGACTTACTAATTTGTTACTTGGGCTTTGACAGATTAGACATGTTATATACACAATCTAATAGTGTCTATGTCTAAATGTTTGTGGACATATGTACATTATCAATGCTTTCAGCTACTTTAAATTGCACCCATAGCTGACATAGATGTACAAATGCACACACAAAGATTGTGTAGTCCCTATAGAGAATTATAAATTGTATAGAGTATTGCCTATAGAAGAGGACTCTCTTGAGCAGATAAACATGAATCTATTGCCATGCTCAGTGCCAAGCATGGGCTAGAGGGGTTTGAGCTGTGGAGCAGGAAAACTGTATTCTCACTGTTGCACTGCTGTAATCAAGTCCAAAAGCTAGTAATTACTCCAACAAAAGGCAACTCTTTTTTTAAAACCCTTGATTTTGGAAGAAACAATGAATGAGCAGGTGCCCCAATACTTTTGTCCATATAGTTTAGCAATTAATACTCAGAACATTACTCATGTTGGCAATTTACCAACTACATTTTATGTAAAACAGTTAACAATTCAATCATATTAACATGACATCCACTTTCCATATTGCAGTGCATTGAGTTGTATCAAAATAAGTGCTAACTTAATTAACTAAATTTGTTTGTAGGGTTTGACACAGAAGGACTGCCCTCTGCTGTGTGGCCTGGTGGGGAGACAGAAGCGTTAACAAGGATTGAAAGACATCTAGAGAGGAAGGTACAGGATGTTTAGTAGAAGGGTAAAGGGATCAAAATACTAACCATGTCATTGTTGGCTCTCATGCAAAGCCCTGGCATAAGCCCCAGTCTGCCAGCTGGAATTGAAAGAAAAGTACATGCCACAATTAAATTCAGAGCTGATGCAAAGTGCATCTGTTGGATGTCTGGCAATGTTGCCACATTTCACAATATCAATTGATCGCTTAATTTAGTGTGTGATCTTTTTTCCCCTTCTGTTCACCCTGGTCTGGGAGGCTTGGGTGGCAAACTTTGAGAGACCAAGGATGAATGCCAACTCCCTTCTGGCCAGCCCCACAGGCCTGAGCCCATACCTTCGCTTCGGCTGCCTCTCCTGTCGCCTCTTCTACTTCAAACTTACTGACCTCTACAGAAAGGTAAGCTAAGAAAGGATTCTTAGAGCGATAGAAGCCATAGAAGAACAACTTTTGAAGTATGAAGAAGCATTTAAAGGTTTTAAGACCCTTTATTTTTAGACATGTAGACACCTGGAATTGACATGGTAGTTCTTTAGATGCCAAACAATAAAATTCTTGAAGAATATGTTTATGATCCCCTTCATACAACCAATTAGGCAATAGCATTCATTTTTTTTCCTAAAGATAACATGGAAGCTCCAAAGTGAGCTTCATCCTCTTCAGTCTTAAGCTGCAAATTCGCTTTGTGTGGCCAGCCCTGTTAATCTGTTCTAGAATTACTTTGCATCAAATACACTAGCACTCTGTATTACAGAGTCATGCTCAGGTTTTCATGCTAACCCCTTATGCTCCATCCAGGTGAAAAAGACCAGCACACCTCCCCTCTCCCTCTATGGACAGCTGCTCTGGCGAGAATTTTTCTACACTGCCGCCACCACCAACCCGCGCTTCGACAAGATGGAGGGCAACCCTATTTGTGTTCGTATCCCCTGGGATAAAAACCCAGAGGCTCTGGCCAAGTGGGCTGAGGCTAAGACTGGTTTCCCCTGGATTGATGCCATCATGACCCAGCTGAGGCAGGAGGGCTGGATCCACCACCTGGCACGGCATGCTGTGGCCTGCTTCCTCACCCGAGGAGACCTGTGGATCAGCTGGGAGGAGGGCATGAAGGTGCTTTGCACTTACATGAGGCTATTTATATTTATGTGTTTTTACAAATAGAAGCACTTGCGATGTTAGAGAAGAAATTGTGTTTTTACCTTTATCATCTTACCCTGCTGTCTTTTTTCATGCTAGACCTATCAATTTTAATGTAAAGACTTCATATACGAACAACATTAGTGGATTTTATTCTAATAGAGTCTATTTAGCTAACCCTCCTATGCTTTCCTCTGTTCTTCTATCATCCCTTAGAAACCCATTGATTTCACTACTCTGTAAACCTTCAGGTTACGATCACCTAATCTGATACAAAGATACAAAGATACATCTACCAAAAGCCCAGGAGTGCATTTCATACTTATAGCACTTGTCTAGCTGAACTTGATATAGTTTATTTTTTCTTCCTCCAAAAAAAACATTGATACTGTTTGAATTGTTAAACTCAAGCCATCTAACTCAGTGATCTTAGTTCTCAAGCTGTTGTAATAAGCGTATTTTCTGCTTAAATCTGAAAAGACTGGTGTCTTTACTCTTTTGTAACTCTACTTTTAACCGTCTAGACAAGTGTGCCTGTGTTGAAATGGTAGTCCAGTGTCATGGCAACTAGTTTCTGAAGTGTCTAGTCGTTTCTGGGAGACATCGATGCAAAGGGCTGTATATGATAGACTGGTGTGTAATGGTAGCTGTGATTGACAGGTGTTTGAGGAGCTCTTATTGGATGCAGACTGGAGTGTGAATGCAGGCAGCTGGATGTGGCTCTCCTGTAGCTCCTTCTTTCAGCAGTTCTTCCACTGCTATTGTCCAGTGGGCTTCGGTCGGCGCACTGACCCTAACGGCGATTTCATTAGGTTGGTAACATTACCAAATGCATACACTGCTAGGTGGTAGGTAACCTACTGACAGCTCAACCGTTGCTGCGGCCAGGACAAGAGCAAAAAAGGGCACTTAGGACTAACTACCATTCCAATACAGATAAGTGATTAATCCTCATGTCAAATGGCACAATGCAGTACAATACAGTATTCTACCAGATATATATTAAACAGAACTATTATATAGCTATAGGTCTCTGAACTGACTCCTGTTCTGTCATTTTTAGCCTGCCTAGGTTCTTCAAACTTCTTCCACAGCCTCTGGCTTTTCCTTCTACCTCATACCTCATTTTGTATCAGATCCTTTTCAAGAGAAACTGTTAAAAACACACATTTAACTTTTGCTAACTTTTTTAACACTTAAGACTGTGATTTCTTCTCCATCTTGCTACAGTAATGCCATGACTGCATTATTAGCCCAATAGCCAAAAACTACTGTTTGTGCTGTGTTTCTGTGTTGTCTGTTTGGGGATTGGGTGAAAAGTTCAGCTTTCCCTTTCCCCTTTGTAAATTGTGGTTGATTGCTTTTAAGACAAAAGCCATTCTTAGCCAAAGCATTTGGAAGCCTGTTAGCTGTGATTCTGGTTGAAGCTCGATGCTCTTTCTCTGGGCAATACAGTAGCCTGTTCTTTAGCTCGGTAGCATCTCGTTTCATCAAAAGGGATTTTAACCGCTTGGTAAGGAAATACTAAGCCTGGCCTGTATTTAATGCATAGAGAGCTGCAATGCATTTCCCAGAGGGCATGATGGGAGGTGGGGTCCAAAGCCATGGATAACAACACTTCTATCTAGCTTTGGTCAACTCCTCCTTATCAGACTCTTTTTGAAATGTTTAGTGGCGCTCTTGGTGTTAAATGCAGCCCTGCCAATGATGTACTGTTTTATGTTTTATGGCCTTGATCACCATAGACCCCTGTGTTCACATGCTGGGAAGTTCATAGACTCCTCGGTCTGTCTGCAACTCCACAGCAACCTTCTACAACTGCCTATTGCGTCCACTCGCATGTAGTGAACTTCCTAAAACATCCAGTGCCCATGCAACCTTCTGTGTTCTTTGAGTGTTTTATCGCTTGTCCAGGCAGGATGTGAATGTTCCTGGCGAAAGGGTTGTGGTCCCTTTTGGCAAAACGAGGGGGCCGCCCAGCAGCAGAGGACAGTATACCGTGTTGCTCGTTTGACAGCTAGCAGGTTTCTCTGCCTTGGCTTGGGATCACTGTCGTCTCAAAAGCGATCAGTAGCAGTGTGAGGGGCAGGGAGTGAACCTGAACCTCTTACTCAGCCCTGAGTTTTGATTGGTTGGGGGGGTGGGGGCGGGGTAAGGGGCGGCGGGATGGAGATGTCTGGTTGGCTGGATCTGACGGTCCATGGGTGGGTGGGAAGGGGTTTTGGTCACTGCCTCTGCTTTCTAACGCGTGTTATAGTAGGAATCTTCGTAGTGTCTCAGCACAGGCAGGATCTGTTGGTTTAAAGTGCGTCGGCCTGTCTGCAAGTGTTGTGGTGCCATCGACCACCCTCTGTCCGTGCTCTGGTAAGGCCGAACGTGTAGGTAGGTGACTTTTCACTGTCCCTGGGACCCTGAAGAGAAACATCCACTCAGCCACAAGCTCTGACTTCCAGTTGGGCCTTCCTGCAGTACCTTGTATTATCGGCTGTTTCTACTGTTTCTTTATGGTGCTGTAGTAACACTTGCTTAAGTACTGTAACAAGTATAATCTGTAAGCGAGTTGTATTGTGTGGACAAAGTCTGCCTTAAGCATCATTGATTGTTGCCAGAGCTGTTTAAAAGAAGTATTATAATTGTCTTATTACAAACCAACATATATATTTTTAAGGTCTCTAAATGACAGTTGTGTTTTGAATCTAGCCCAGTTCATGTGGCAGTTCACACAAGTTCCTGTATTGCAACAAATGCCCTCATATTTGACTAAAAGCTTTTTGTTATTGGAAACTTTGTACCATTTTAATAGTTGTCAGCCTTATGTTTTCTGCAATAGGAAACCTGACCACGACTACGCCTAGCAGCTCTTGTATCTATGATGAGACTCTGCGGTTTAATCTCTCCTTGTCCTTCCAGACGCTATTTACCTGTTCTCCGAGGTTTTCCTGCCAAGTACATCTATGATCCGTGGAACGCCCCAGATTCGGTGCAGGCTGCAGCAAAGTGCATCATCGGAGTCCACTACCCCAAGCCCATGGTAAACCATGCAGAGGCCAGCCGCCTTAACATCGAGAGGATGAAGCAGATCTACCAGCAGCTTTCTCGCTACAGAGGACTAGGTACGAGTTTAACAATAAGCTCTGAGCTGGAAAAGAGTTTATCCCACTTTTGTTGGAATAACAACAAAAGTCTCTACTGTCAAGGGAAGGATTCTACAAGATTTTTAGAATCAGAATGTTGGATTATCACCACCCCACCTCATCTCTAACTCATCCCAGAAGTATTGGATGGAGCTTCATCTTTCCAAAGAACACAGTTTCACTCCTCCACAGCTCAATACTGGGGGCTTTGTACGCCTCTGGCCCAGGCATTAGACATGGTGCCAATAAAATCATGTTTATCTCCAAAGCGCCAAAGAATTGTATTAGGAATACAGGAATTGTGGATGTGTGTGTGTGTATTTGCACCTCTGTGTCAGCAATGGGTGCTGAATCCACAAACATTTAGACATATAGTGTAGTATGTATACACATGGCAGTAGTCTACCCAGCCTCTCATTCTACATTGTACTTCAACAGTATGTTTATTTCAACATTTTATCTCTCACTGAATACATACAAAAACTGTCCACCCAAAAAAAGCAGCCCAGTGTCTCTGTTTTCTGGTTGAACAGGACTTCTAGCCTCAGTGCCATCTACGCATAATGGGAATGGGAACGGCATAGCCTACTCTCCAGGAGAACAGCAGCCCGGGACCAACACACCAGGTAACTATTTTATTACCTTCTAGCTCCCACTACTCTTCTCTGTGCTTAGAGAAAAAGTTAGCTAGTGAGCTAGTTAGCTCTAACCTCTAAAGAGGTTTCTTCAAGGCAGTTGCTTTTTTAGAGAACAGGAACACTCAAAATATCTGGACTTGGTTCCTTGCATGGTTAAAAAGGTCTTTGGATTGGTGGAAAACATGAGTTAGAATACCATGTACATGGGTCAAAATACCACTTTTCCTTATACCTCAAATAGTATAAGGAAATAGTACCATATTAGTACCAAATAGTACCATATATTGGTGCCTGACTCTGGTTAGCAGTTTAATATACTAAAAAAATAAATACATAGTTTTTTATACGATGAGAAAGGAAAGTACAACTACTAGATGGCCAGTACCAGATTTTTAACCTATGTGCATATTATATAGATTTAAAATGTGTTAGCTTACCATTACAAATCTAACACCCTGACGACAGCAACCGTGTCAGGCAGCTCTGTTGCCAGTGGTAACAGGAGTGGAAGTATTTTGCTGAACTTCGACAGTGAGGAGCATCAGGGACCAAGTGGGATTCAGGAGCAACAGCAGCAACAGCGACTAGGTGAGACCTTAGATTTTTATAGGTGGTATAAGATTTATTTCCTGGTTTTCATCTGGATGAATGTGAACGCGAATACTGTTTCTAATTTGCTGTCGCAGTGCGTCTGCTTCACACAGGAGGAAGCGTCACAGGTAAGAGGGAAAGAGAATCGGAACGGGACGCCGAAGGAGACGACGATGCCCTCTCCACCGCTCACAAGTTACAGCGACAAATCGCAGAGATAACTTCGGTCCACGCAGCCAACGGGAACCAGTCTAGTATGGTAATTGAATATCACACACCAGCTTATTTCATAGCTGTAATGAATCGTTCCAAAACTGATGTTCTTATTTCTTTATTTTTTCTCAGAAGAGCTAGAGGGGCATATCAGCTGAAGTGAACACAGCACTAAACATCTGAACACAGCACATTGTGAACAGTATCTCTTACAGCTTTCAGCTCTCTTTGTAAAACGTTGGCTCCTTTTGGTCTTTTTTTTTGTTTTATTTTTATTTTATTTTTTATGAGGGTATAGTGTTTGGATGCATTTACCTTGGGTCATCTTGCATTAATGCTTTATTTTGGTAAGTCTGAAATGGGGCAAATGGATGAACACCACTTGAGGCGAAAACCAAAAAAAAATCCCATTCTGAAATTTCTGTTGAAATCTTAAACTACTTTCTTTTGGCAATTTTTTCTTCATTGCTTGTACATAAATGTCACATCATTTTACAGGACACTGATGCCCACTAAAGTAGCTTTTTAAATGTTTTATATCAAGCAGGATGCAGAGGAGATCTTTGCAGAAGGCAGTGTTTCAGGAATATTTTTATGCGGCCAGTTAGGGGACCTTTACTACCAGCACCTGCCTGATGGATGCATGTTCTAGCTACAGAGAGTACACTACTGCATACAAACTATCCTTTTTTCCTTTAGTAACACCTTTTTTTACAGTCACATTTTACTGGATTTCACTTGGAGATCAACATTCTCAAAAAGTGGTATATTGCTATTTTTTGTAAACAAAATATTTATAGTCAGATTTTCTACATTAATATTTTTGTTAGTCCCCGTTGAATGTATCTGTGTTTTAACTGCGCGTAAAAAGGAACAGCAAATAGAACGTAATGAAATGGAAAAACAATCACTGTAGAATTTTAGGGAATATAAATTATTGTAAAATTGAAATTATATGTTTGTTAAATGGGTTGAGGTAACCATTTACTCTCTAACCTGGCCATTTCTAATCTGGCCATTTCTGTTTTATGTACAAAGCAGAATAATTATGCAACATAAGCAAATGATTCTTGGATGTTTCAAAGTGCACAGTGGTCCTTATATAATCAAAAGGCATCCGCACTGTAAAGGAGATCTGACTAATTTGGACTTGTATTTAATAATGTATTTTTGTATTTTCCGTGGTAAAACCAGGCCAGACCTCAGAGCCAGCAGATGCCTAAACACGAGGGCCTAAACCACAAATAGTCACTTTTAAGACTGGGGAGGGACCCTAGAAAAGTACATTTTTAACAGCTAAATGATCGCTGCAAAATGGTTTAAAATATGACAATTTTCAGGTCACTCCTCAGTTACACTAAGGAGATTCATCACAATTAATTCGCTTTTTTCCCTCCACGTGTATCATAAACATGACGTAATTGTGCGTAGCTTCAGCTTTGAATCGGTTAAACAAAAGCAATCCCTGTTCATTAGTCTTAAACATAGTTTGAAGTATTGTACATAAAGTAATCTCAGAAACATACATTGGGTATTTAAAAGCTGAAAATCCAGATAACTTTTACATTCCAAAGAACAAAATGACATGCTTTTTTTTGTAGTGTTTATTTTTTCAGTCAGTAGTTTTCTTAGATATGCTTCTGCAGACAATGTTTATACATAGATTATTCAGATCTGAAATTGGCCCCTACTTTAACAAGTGTTCATATGTACTGCCGCCTCCCACCCCCCCCAAAAAAGTAAACCTTTCACATCTTTTAACGCATCATGGGAAGTAGTGTGAAGCTGGACAGGGTGTCATGATGTTATTTGGATTACAAGGGTGAATGGCTCTCCTCAGGGACACAGATAACTGTAAAGAATGAGAAGTCCTTTTACTCTTCATCTCACATTTTAGGCAGTTTGTGGCCACCGCTTTATTCCTGTTTTGTTTTTACCACGGTAACCATTTCCATTTTTATTAAGTTTGATGCAAAAAAACAATAAGCCCAGCATTGTATGTTACAGCCATAGCCAAAGGTTTTTGTTTTTCTCCCCCCCCCCCCCTTTTTCCTTTTCTTTACCACAGACCAAAATTAGTCGCAGAGGAAATCACAAGTGTGCCCTTGTGCAGAAACAGAACAAAAGTGTAAACTTTATATTAATGGAATAATAATTCGAAGCATAATAGTAGCTTATTGGCTGTGTTCCAAAATGAAAACAAGCAAAGTACATAGAAATTCAGCAGTTCATCTTTCTTAAAAGCAGACTCTTTTTTTCCATTCAGAAAAACACCTAATTGTTACTGAAAAATGACATTTTGCTGGTCAAATTAGCAACGTTCAGTGTTAACTAGGCGCTCCATCTGCTGAATTGTTTACATTGTCACCACTCCAGGTGCCCAATAAAGAACTTTTTCTGTACAACTATAACGTGTAGTTATAGGCCATTAAACCTTCCGCCTAGGTGTGCATGGACGACCATTTGAGATGTAACTGACGCAAACTGTGCTGAATTTGTTTTTGTGCTGTTCCTGGACCTGCTGTTGGCGTAGTCACATCTGTACAGCATCTGGCGTAGCAAACAGACTTTTGACCAGGTGAACAGTTGACTTCATTTTTGAATGTTGAGAGTGCTTTTGACTGTAAATTCTCTGTGCTGTTGTAGCTACCTGTATTTGTCGCAGTGGAATAAGTGAACCATCTCCCCATCCCCCCCCTCCCCCCAACCCATTTGGATTTTTTTGTTCTTTTTATTTACTTTCTGAGAAAAACCTGTTTCATTTATGTCTACACTTATCCTCTGTCCTCCAGTCTGTAAACAGTTGTACTTGTGCAAAATCAGGTTGATGATGGAAGTAAATTGTTTAAACTGGTGTCATTTTCTGAGTTTTTCTCTTGTGTCTGAACCTATTTCACACCATACTGTAATATACTTCTGCATCAATGCATTTTATATAGAAATCATTTGCCTAAAAGTTATTTTGCGCATTTTCATTCAGCTTAATATTTAGTTCCATCCTAACCCATTTTGGTTTTATGATGAAACAAGAAAAAAAACAGTATATAAATATAGTTCCCTTCAATTGAAAGTGCACTTAATATGTTTTAATACAGCTTTGTATCCCTCTGCATCTCTCACCATGGATTATTTTCTTAACAATATCCATCCACTGGGAATCCCATGAGTCCTTTACAATCTTCGTCATAGGCTGCGTCTGAATAGTTGAGTAAATATTTCCTGTCTGAGTTCTTCGATTGAGCCTGGTCTGGTAGCTGTGTGGCTGTCGTGGCAGCTCTGCTAATACATTTAGAGAGGCCATGGGCTATAGATCAACACAGGCAACGTGAGGGAAAGCAGACAGGAAAGGCAGTTTTTAAGGTGGCCCTAACTTAGCCACTGATTCATATACCAAATGAATTAGTGGTATTTTTGTGTCCATTATACTACAACCACAAAAAGTATTCTACAATACCTTGTTTATGTCAAAACATTTATAGTGTGTTCAAATAATACTTTGTTTAAAAATGGCAAGTGGTACATAGAGTATTTGAAGTTTCTAAATAAAATTATTTGGCTTAATTTTACCTGAAACCTTTGAAATTATATAGAGCTTTTTTAAATATTCAACTTTTGTTGGTAAATTCTCACATTTTCAGAAAGATTTTAACTAAAATGGGCTTTTAAGAAAGCATTCTGTATTAAAAAGAGGCCCTCATTGTGCCGTGGCAAGGCCACAAATCCTGAAAAAATGTTGAGACATAACTAGGCTGTTTGAGTTTACTAAGTCAGGGACGACCTGATTAAAATGTGTAATTAGTTCACCAAGCTTTTGGCAGTATTGGCTTCAATCTAGATGACCTCACCAAAAGAGAACTAATGAGAACATTTGAAAGCTCAATAACTGGGTTATCCAACATAAATAGATCCACCTCACCCAGTTTATAGCTTTATTCAGCAAAACCCCCCCAAAAAAACCAAAACAAAAGGAGCCAGGCTCAGGTAAAGTCCCCTACAGTACTAGTCTGCAAGGCTCCTCTTCAGAGCTCAGTCATGCATGTGTTAGACAGCCTAAGCAGGCCTAAGCAGCACTGAAGAGGAGTGCCTTCGTCTACCTGTAGCTGCCATTTGTGTCCCATTGATTATATTTACAGATATATGTATGTACAGTAAAAGTAAGACTAATTTCAAGTGTAACAAGTCTGTCATTAAAATATTATTAAAACCTATCTACAGGTCCCAGCCCACTACAAATACTGAAGGATTTTTTTGGAATCACCCTGTCGTGTCAAAAGACGTCCTTTAAATAAATTAAGTGCTTTAAATGTTGCATTGAGTAACCAATGCCACTTGGGGGCGCTATTGATATAAAAATATAATAAACAAATAATGATGCCTTACACAGATCCACCAGTTTAAGAATGAAAAGAAATTGATGTGGTTGATTAGAGAATTAGAGAAAGAATAGAGCAACAGCGAGCAGCACGTTTTGTACATTAAAGGATAAGTAATGCTATAAGATCTGCCAAAGCCAGGGCTAAGGAGGAGACAAAGCAATGGAAAGGTGTGACTGTCTGCAGGTGATCACAGATCTGCAGCTCCGTTTTGTTCTCAAATAATTGATTATGAATCACAGACAGATTAGTAGAAGATTAGTCATTACATAGCAGCACATGGCATCGGTACATGGTGTGCTGTTCTTCGACCTGGCCGTTTAGGGGGACTGAGTCCACATCAACAGATCCGCTCTGTTCTCTCTCACTGGCTTGGCACAAATATTGAGAAAGAGTGGGCTGAGATGTTTTTAGACCCTTGAGAAGGAGAGAAATGGGGCCTCCCATCCCCTTTCCCTGACCTTGCGTCACCTACCCTTGTTTCAGTCACCACGGGACTTGAATACAAAAGTTTGTCCACAAATGCAATGGAAAAACTGTTTTCTCTCTCTCTCTCTCTCCCTCTCTCTCACTCCCTCTCTCTCTCTCTCTCTCTCCCCTTCTCCCCCTACACTGGCATCACTACTTGTTGAATCAGAATGAAACTCACTTGAGTTTCCTGTCTTGTGAATACACGGTGGTCTAGGCGGTGGTTATGTAGGTTTTCCTGCCTGGCACCCTGATTTGTATGTTAGGGGCCAAAGCCGGTTGCCTCAGTAACTGTGTTGAATCGGTCTCCCCCCTAAACCCCCCCACCCCAACCTCCACTCTCAGAAGCCGGCGAAAACAAAACAAACATTGTCCCCTTAACAAGGCGAGGAGAGACAGTACTCTGTGTGCGAGCGAGAGACATTCAGGTCATATTAGTCCTCGCTCATTGAGCCTAGCCTGAAGATGACACAGTGCATACACTCTCTCACACACACTTAACACTTCCTCCGGTCTGGGAGACTATTAAGCTCGAGAGTGGGTTCAGCAAGACGCCATCTTTTCCCAGGCTACATTTTTTTTTCTTTTTTCTTTCAGATGTGCTTCTCAGAAGCTGCTTTAAAGAGAAAAGTTCATGTGCAACACATACTGTACAGCATTTAGCTACTATATGGACAGAAGTGTTGGGACACCTGCTCATTCATTGTTTCTTCCGAAATCAAGAGTGTTAAAAATGTTTATCCTGCTTTTGTTGGAGTAACTGTCTCCTCATCCTGAAAGTTTGGATTGGGCACCATCGTTCCAGAGAACACCGTTCCACTGCTCCACAGCTCAATGCTGAGGGGACTTTATACCCCTCTACCCCTCTACAGTGCACCTTAATAATACTTCTGCGTGAGAAATCATTCAGAAGCTTATCATTCAGTTAATGGGATCTGTTTATACCGTGACTGTTTGAACCATGACTGTTGAGCACACTTTTAAGGGTGAAAGGCATTTACAGTAAACTGGTCAACACTTGCTTATTCTTGACAGCCACCAACGTTGGCATCAGCTGGTAACGCCTTAGCCATGTGTTGATTCATGAACACACACACACACACACACATATACACACTGGGTGTAAAGAAAATTCATTTCCTGTGAATTTGTCTTTGATACACCCACTTATTGTGAAGCGTTGTACTTATTGTCTGCATTTGGGGAAGTAACTGTACAACAGGACTGTATCTAACTGTATAGTGCTGTGTATCTGATTATTTCACCTTGTCCACTTTAGCCTACTGCATTCGTTTGTGGCAGCCCATCATTAGCTGATCTGTGCTGTACCTTCATTACAGCAAACAAAGACTAGTCTGTGCCCTCTCAATGTGTTAGCTTCAAGCTCCCATATTAGCTTGTGGCTAGCGTGTCAGATTTGAAATGATAAAAATCACAATCAATAATATTAAAATATGTAAAGCTAGGCATATTTTCAGCCACTCATATTAACAATATCAAAAATATAAAGGGTTGTGATACCACTGTATCTTACCAAATGGAATTTAACATTGTGTGAATTTTTACACCCCTACCTGCATTGGCATCATTCTTGATCATGACATTCTTTGGCTATTCTTAGACTGTAGTGTTCATAGAAAAGAGACTTATCTCCTCAACTTTGTAACTTTTTACCTCATTTGCGAAATAATAATAATAATAATAATAATGGGTCTCTTTCTGATGGACTTTACCATTGTCAAGTCATAAAACAGAAATGTAAAGACACACTAATGAAATATATATATCTATATATATATTAATGTTTTTTCACTGTAATTTTTTTTTAAGTTTAAGGTTGAGATGCATATGTATAAACAAAAACATCAAGAACAGGGAAATAACAAGAACTTATAGTTGTAGATAAAGAATATGCTAGATATCCTGTTGTGGCCATCACTACTACTATTACTACTACTACTACTACTACTACTACTACTTATAATATGATAATGCTCATCTTTCAAGGAGGTTAGAAATCATGGTGGACTTAGCTGGTGGACTTAGCTGATCCGCGGTGTACCTTCATTACAGCAAACAGAGGCTAGTCTGTTCCCTCTCAGTCATTAGTGCCAATAGAGCTCCATTCTTAAAGTCCAGCTCCAGCTCTCTAATGAGGCTATTCTCACTCTCTGTCGTCTTCCCAATCCCTGACAGCCACTGAACACAGGCCAAGACTAGGAGTCTAAAGAGGTCAACCCCTCCAAAAACCCCTCCACAGGAACACCCATGTCTGTCCCTGTAACAAACAGTCCTTTTACCCTTTTCTAAAGCAACTAGACATTTGTTCACCATTTATATTCCTGTCCTCAGGGGTAATATAGTGGCACATGCAAGAAAACATGTTAGTATGTCTGGTTAGATGCATTAATTCTTGATATTTTTATAGACATTTAGGGGATCTAAAGACTACTGATGGTGTGCTGATCTGGAGTGAGTAAAAAAAAAAATGACAACAGTGTTTCATCTGCCACTAAAGCCGGCTATTATTCATTATGAATATGTAAAACAAACTTTATGCTATTAAAAATCTCTTTGGTTCCTCTGGCGACCAGTTAAGGTGGGAAAGCTGAAGGTTTTTGTGTTCGGTCTTGGCCAAACTGAAATCCACGTGAATTTTTGCACGGTATCTTGGCAACTCAGCTGTAGTCTGGACATTGATATTCACAGTAGAAGCCTCCATCTTCTTTTCACAACAATGAGAACCTTATGGGAGAGAAGAAACCAAGCAGACCTCGGCAGACAAAAAGTTTTCCCTCAGGCGTTGATGGACATACAAAGATTCAGAACAAAATCAGGCCAGTCTCATTTTGTTTTGCAGTTGTTCAGGCTGTGATTAAAAGTATACACAATTCATTTGGATTTAAAATAATTTACACACAAATTACGTAAAGCATGTCTGCTTAATTATTAAATTAGAATTATCAAATCATTTGCATTGTCAAAAATATGGCTTAATTGAAATTTTATATTCAATATTCTTTAGAATACAGAATGCTGGGAACAGTTCAGTGTCAGGTTCTGCTTCCAAATCCATAGTTTATTTACATTCTATTAAAACAGTTCAGTGCGTGTACAGTATTCGATAATAACAGACAGCAAGCTTGCAAAGTGGTTATGTTTAAACAAAACTAGCATTTGTTAAAATTCGCTACAAGCATTTGTTTTGCACAAACAATCCCAAGTCTCACAAATAAATGAGTGTCTAAAAAACAGATAGAGATTTCTATCTCATGAGGTGGCCTACTATTGGGCTGAATCTCTTCTACTCATTCTAGGGAGTTTTCACTAAATATATAATACACTCTTAACTACAAACAAAATAACACATTTTGTACAAGTGTATCAGAGGAAACTGAGCAACAGTGAAAGAATCATATGAGCTAAAAGTCTATACAGGCCTGACCTGATACCCTGCTGATGAAGATGTTAATGAATAACACATAAAACCAACCTTCTTGAGATGGCATTACAGTAACTTTTCTGTTATGGCATGATGGGACAGTTTGTCTTGTACAAATGTACTTTACCCATGTTGAAACTTTAGCTACTATAAGAAAGATCAATGCAGAAAATGGGAAACTTCTAGCACCAACTAAGAACTCAGTGCATTTCCATATCTGTTAGAGAGTCTGAGGGAAAAGATGGCTGCTACTTGGCAGGTGTGATGCAAGTGGACGTGAGGAATGATTCTGGGTCATCTTGTGACCTCGTTGCCCAGGAGCAAGATCAGCTGACTCAGCTGCCAATTGACAAGATGGTGGTGCTGTCCTTGGCTTTGTCGAAGAAAATGGAGGACGTCTCGTTTGTGCTCTTGTGTTTTCCTTCAGCAATATTTTGGGTGGAAGAGGAGTTGCTCGGCTGGCATTCTTCGCAGCAGCAGCAGCAACAGTCCATAAACGCTTGGCCGAGAGTCTTACACAGGCACAGCAGCAGTACCGGTGTCACCGAAGACTTAAAGAACAGGAAGAACTGATTTATGAGAGCAAGGAGAGTCATCACATCCTCAGACACCTGTATGGGAGCGTAGGTCAGTGTGAGATTACACACATTCTCAGGCAGCGCGCACACGCCGTAAACCACAGCCAGGGCCATGACGGTGCAGTTGAGTTGCCTCTCGACCTGCTGAGCGTGCTGGAGCTTCTGCTTTTTGGATGGAGAACGTTCCTCGGGGCGCTTGGGAGAACTCCCACTGCCGCTGGAAACGTGGCATGTGGCCATCTGGCAGAGCAAAGTAAAGACCACAGGCAGGCAGAAGTAACAGCCAAAGTACCACCACATACGAGCGTCATGGTAGTTGATGACCAAGGAGTAGATGGACTCTGGGAGGTTTGGGTATGGGCTCATAATACAGGTATCGACTTGAACGCCCAGGGAAGGGGACTTGGTCTGGTGTAGCTGCCACAGGAGCAGCTCTGGGGATGCTAGCACCATGGAGCCGATCCACACCACGGCCAGTTTGGCCAGAACGGACTGGCAGCGCTCCACTTGCCGGGCCTTTGGGAGAGAGCTGGTGGCAGCGTGGAACCGGTCAATACCCAAAGCGCACAGGCTGAAGGAGGTCACGCCTAAGGATGTCACCTGCACAGTTACAAAAAAAGGTTTATGGGTTACAAACGTTTTTCCGCATGCATTTCTTTGAATAACGCTGTGATACAACCATTTAAACTGCTCCTCATTTTTGTACATGTCAAGTTATGTCTGTAGCACAGGCACACATCCGTGCATTTCAGATAGTGCTCCAAAGTAATATCACCATCATCACCAGTAATCCACACTGTAATCATTTGGGTCTATTTTATTTCTTTACTTTGCATCATGATTTGGTGATTGTGACTTTTTGATTATGGCTTTTTTATCTCAGGACAGAGACAAGCATTGGATAAATTATCCTAATAATGTATTTTATATACCATATATACCACCTTTTCCAGCATTTTTTTGAAAACCTCATGTCTACATTGGGGCTCAGACCCACCTCCATGTAAGGCACAACCCTGCATGAGAAATCTCCCAGCAGTCGTTTGTTGGTAAGTTCATTAAAGACCACAACAGGCAAGCAGAAACAGAGCACCAGGAAGTCCCAGAAAGCCAGGCTAGCCAGGATGTAGTTCCATGCGCTCCTCATAAAGTAGTTATTCCACACGATGCACATAACAGCCAAATTCCCCACAATCCCTACTGCAAAAACCACCAGGGCCAGGAAGAGAATGCCATAGGCACTGTAGGAGCTGTCCGTCACTGGGAACAGAGGGTTGTGGATCCTCGTGATTCCCCATTCAGTGATATTGTCCTTTACGGTTGTACTACCAGTACTGGTATAACTGACTCCACTATTCGCTGTGGTTGAATTGGACAGGTCTGTGAAAGTCGGCAGAGTTGAGACAGTTCCTTCGTATTCCTCAGAGGGTGTGTACATAGAGCCTCCTTCTTCATCCTCCATTGGCTCTACGGGCAGTTTCTGCTGTTGCATGTCCGCATGCGATTCATCTTGATTGGGGCTGCCATCTCCAGTGTGGCCAAGGGTCTTTTTCTGAGGAAGAAGTGCCTGATCTTCATGTTCATTCCACTGAGACTTTTCACTCTTCCTGTGGGTTTTTGCTCCTGAAGCACAGACACCCAGAAGCACAACCAGCACTGCTAAATAAATCAGTCTGAACGCACTCTTCTCCATCCTCAAGTTCAAGTAATCTCCAAAACCAATGATGACGGCTGTAGACCTCTCGAGCACAGTTCACACTGAGCCTGTGAAGTTTGAAATGCAGACCTGATGCAGCCAAAGCTTGAGATCCCTCATGCCAAACTCCGGGTTCTGCAGTCCTGTTTGCCAAAACTCAACTCTCTTTGCACATCCATGGATGGCTGGTCCCTTTCAATAGGGTTCCACATGGGAAACGCCTCCTCCCCTCCTTTCAGGTCCAGAGAATTGGGGGACAAGGCCCTCTGCTGGCAAAATAAATGATTCAGAACTTTTTTCTGCGAGGCACTACAAGACGGCCTGACTAAAATGGGATATTTGCAAGCTCTGAAAAAAGATCAAATGAAATCAAATGCAGAACAGAAATCATTCCATGGTTTCAGGGAGACTGCAAAATCTAAACATTCCTTTAGAGGAGGCAGCAGAGCAAGTGAACCAGGGTAAGAGAGTGGGAAGCTGGTAAAGTCAATGTCTCACTGAAACAGGTAGAGATTTATCCTGAATTGATGGAGGATGTAAATTTGATGGTGTGAATTCCTAAGTGAACAGAATGTTAAACTGGAGCAACGTATTGTTCCAAAAAGCAGAAGGCTAACAGTGTTGGCAGCGAGTAGAAAGAGAGTGTTTGCTGTACTATAGATGGGCAGGAATCCTGGAAGAACTGAGACAATTAGAAAAACGGTGTAATGCTTAGCTTGGAGAACTCCTCTGCTTTCATACATTTTTTTTGTCAAAACAATTTCACCCTGTCACAATATTGTAAGCATGTGTTTCTTATAATATTTAACAATTAATTTCCAA
Organism: Salminus brasiliensis; assembly: GCF_030463535.1. Classification (NCBI taxonomy): domain Eukaryota; kingdom Metazoa; phylum Chordata; class Actinopteri; order Characiformes; family Bryconidae; genus Salminus; species Salminus brasiliensis. Next base: position 13,615,676 of record NC_132883.1, read on the forward strand.
AACAATGTGACACGTCTACACATTGATTAAAAGAGAGTATTTACAATGTATTATTATAAATTATTACCTGTAATAAAAGTATCTACAGCAGTGATCCAGTGGGTCAGAGGATACAGCATGCTGCAGTTTCTGGATTTATCCAGAGAGGGCATTGTCTGCATACTAATGTAAACACGCATGATTCTTGTTTCGGGGACATATTTTACCAGAATGAAAACTTGTAATCACTGTGTGACACCTGTAATCAAGCCATCACACTTTCCACCCTTCACAGAATAAGTTTTTAGCAAGGTTGGAAACCATTGTACAATTACAATACAATTTGGTTTGGCATTAATGTGCTTAATTGGTACATTTAAGCATCTTCACTTCATTATATATGCTAATAAAACACTGCACCCCCTATTCTCTATCAGTCGTATTTGTGGTACACAGTTTATTACAGCTAAAAACTATTTCCATGTGGTTCCCTGCACTTAGTTAATGACTGGAAAACCAATTTTACTCAAAATACACTAATAATATAAGTCAGTGGGGCAGGTATTTTACCAGGGCAGGTGCTTTTGTAGGATGTTCATTTCTTTTCTAAGTACAGACAATTATTCTATGGTCTTATATATTGTATAATCTGTGGCAATCCATCCAGATACAGCTGATTGGGATTAGGGTGTTATGTTGTACTAATTAATACTTTATTACCGCAGTAAGTTCATAAACTGTGAGTATGTAAATTTAGAGTAAACTGATGATGTACAAAACAGGATTACATTTGGAATTTACAAGGTGCTGCCCTCAGTTTGTACTCGGATGTTTGGATAAGAATACCTAATGTTGACAGTGGTCAAATGCAAATGCACAATATGTGTCTATGAAAATTGGTGTTTTTATGTGTAAACATAGTATGTTTACATGAGATGCATAGCTGCAAATTGCTGTTATCATGCGTGTATTTTGTATACTATCTCTGTTTGCCCATCCTCGTCTTGTGATGAAGAGAAAATAGTCTTTTGACCCGTGACGTCTGTTTGCTAAACCAGCTCTCTAACGGCTAGCTGTTAGACTAATAATAGTGATGATAGTGGGAGAGAAATCAGGTTTGTAAGTATTTGTCCAATGCTATTTTTGCAGTTTTGTCTCTGTGCACCACCTTAGAGGATTTAAAATGAAGAGAGCGAGTCCCTCAACCTAAACATCACTGAAAACCTGTCAATAGACCTAAAATGACAAGTGCATGCAAGACGGCTTAAGAATCTCATAGAACTAGAAGCTTCTTCCACGGAAGAATGACGAAAACCACCTAAACAAGAACTGATAGACTGGCATTTACACACTGTTTTGCCAAAGGGTGTGTGAGGGCCGCCAAAGAACTGACCATACAGGGATTTTTTTTTTTTTTGAAACTATAACTGTTTTTTATGATTAAAAAGTGATTTGCTTAAAATATTAAATAAATATATCCAACTTTATGACTTTATGAAAATCGGGTCATATTTTGCCTCTTCATAGTAACATAAATATAAATACTACAGAAAACAAATATACTTGGTCACTATTGTCAGTGTCACAGTTGGTCCAACACCTACCCAGAATCCTTGGGTACAAGGCAGGAATACCCCCTGGACAGGGTGCCATTCCATTACAGGGTACCACCCACACTGACATGGCAAGAACACAACACTTCATATAGGCAGTGAATGTAATAAGGACAGGCCACTGTTGCACACCTGCTACCTTCTGCGCCATCTTATGTATCTTTTTATATGAATTTTAGACAAGCTGCAATTGTCAGCAAATTAAATAATAATTAATTAATAAAACTAATAAATTAAAGGTAATGCGTTAAATAACTTCAAACCCTGGGCTAACGGAGGGAAACCTATACAAATATATATAGTGCTCCCGGTTTGCTATTTAAGCTGTCTGGAACAACCTTACAGCAGTTATAGGGAACTTAGGAAGTGAAGGCTGTCCAGAAAGGCAAAGCAAACCCCATGTGACAGCAATGGATGTGTATAAAGGTTTGATGGACATGGGTGGTGTTGCAAGGTTGTACTATGCTGTTTTTGGGAGAAACATAATCTGCATGGAAGAGACAGCAGAAGGAAACCTTTCCTGCAACCTACTTAACATCTGAAGTACGCAAAGCAACATCTAGATAAGCCAGAGGCATTCTGGGAGTTCGGTGAACTGAACACAATTACCAAAGGTATTTTTGAATATAAAAGAAGTATGAATACAGAAGCTGTATTTTATGAAAACAAAAACAAAAATATTTTCAACTATTAAGAATAGGAGGTTGTCTGAGGGTGTGTGGCAGCCAGTGCCACAAGAAACACTACATAGATTACACTAAATATTAATACATTCTGGAAGTCATCACTGACTTTCTGAAAATCCGAAATGATCTTAAATGCCCAAGAAAAGTACACAACTAGAGTTGCCCAAAAACAAACAGAAAGACTGCCAGCTTCCTACAAAATGGATTTACATCTGCACATTATCATTCTAAAAAACAGAAGGAACGCGACTTGGTTCCAGTTAACACATGCAGTCAAATAAAGCTGTAGTTGAATGCCCGCTAAATGATTAACAGAATATTGATAACCTCATGACTAAGAGCGAGGGCATCTGCCAAGACTTAAGTTTAGCAAGTGGGCTGTGGCTTAGTTGACATCTCATTGTGTCAATAAGGATGTGTATACTTTACTGTGTGTGTGAACCTGGAAGCTGTAGGATCCTAAGATCTAGCACACAGAGTGTACAGACAGGCCCGTACACACACGCACATGCACGCACACTCATACACAGGCAGGTTTGTTTTTCTACAACATCAGGACATGGAGTCAAACATATATGTCCCGTATGCATTATATACATAACTGACTATATATGTAACTATGCGCCTATTAGAAAGCACTTTCCATAGTCTCTACCTGGATTAGCACTGTTTTTAACCGGGTCTCTTCAGCAAAATCAGGCCATTTTTGTCCCGATAATGGCTAAAACAAACACACACTCACTTGTTCACATGTACATACACTGTAATACTTTTTTCTAAGCAGGTGTGTTTCCTGATAACACCGTACTACCTGTATGAGAGGCCTAGTTCGAGCTTTATGTCTCTTATCACACTTTCAGATCAGATCTTTTTTTTTTACGCTTGCAGTCCCATCTCAAACCCCATTTCAAACTTCCTCCTTAAGAAGTGGCCCACTCTTTGCCTTTTCTGCTTAGTCCTGTGGTGTAACTAACTGCGCTTTAATGAACACATCTTTTGTGAAAGACACTTGTTTTCAGAAATTCATATTACTGACATTCAGCAAGGGCAGTCAACCTAGATCTGTATTACAGTGCAAATGGCTATATAAGGAGACTAGAGCAAAAACTAAGTCAGGCCTTTCACATGGGTCAGTAGTGGCAAAGCACCTGTGCAATGCTAGGGTTATGGATAAAACCAGCTGCCTTGTACTTGTTTCCAAAACAGGCCATTATAATGACAAGGAAAGCAAAAGGGACCTTTTATGGCTTATTGGAACTTATTTCCTTTTAGTCGTGCCTCACGCTGGTAGACAAAAATGCCAACTGCAAGAAAGTATGAAAATATGCAGAGCAACGTGTTTGTTCACATTATGGTCTGTGATGTCTGTGAATGAGGAATGATGTCTACTGAATGAGGTCAATATCTCTCTTATTATGTTATCTGGCTATTTTGCAAACCATACTGGCGCCATTCAGTGAAACAATGGAAGGGTTCCTATTTATCATCTTGTACCAGTTGTAACATGGCCTGCAGAATCCATTAAGTGTCCCTTACAGACACAGTGAATCACAACTGCAGGCTAGACTTATCATAACGATAATATCCCAAATATCTTCCACACAAATGAGCACCTATACTGATACCAGTTGAGCTTTTGGCTGCGGCTTCTGTTAGAAACCACTGAGTTGGAGGTTCAGGTTGTGTATGGGAAATATCGGTGCATAGCATTATAACAACTGGTGTGAAGTAAAGTGAAGTGAATAACATTGATTATCTCATCACAGTGGCACATGTGAAGGGGTGAGAGACATTAGGCAAAACGTTGATGTGTTGGAAGCAGGACAAATGGCCAAGCGTAAGAATCTGAGAGAATCTGATAAGGACCAAACTTAACAGCTTGACAGCTGGGTCAGCGCATCTTGAAAACGGTGTGCAGATATCAGTGTCTAGCAAAAGTGGCCCAAGAAAGAACGACCAGCGGGCCGACAAACAGGCACACAGGGGTCAGCCGTCTGGCTGAATCCAACAGAAAAGCTACTGTTGTATAAACAGCTGAAAAGGTTAAGGCTAGCTATGTCAAGCATGTGGGTTTAATGTTATAGCTGACTGGTGAATAAGATGACTTGGGTCTTCACTTTAAACATGTATGCACTTTAAAAGTGTAGGTCACTTTGAATGTGAATTTGCCTGAAAACTGGTTTTGAATATATTAAAACTCAGCTTGGTTTTAAGGGAAAGCGCACGCACACACACACACAGGTGTCCATTTTGCATTTTACTCTCCAATAGTTTTGACCTCTTGGGACATATTCTTAATGTGATGCCTTTATTACCTTTTCAGTACCTTCAACATGTGGCAATGACCTACTTTAGAAATAGGATTCTGACAAAAAAAAATTTTTGCTTGTTTGGCGTTAACCGTATTTAAGGGTTGTCCTATATATAAAACTGAAAGCACACATTTAGTTTCAAAAGGAAATAGATTAACTGAAAAACAGAAAAACTATGTCAAATTAAAGTGATCCATTTAAGCCAGTGCCCTCACTGTTTTTCACACATACAGCAGTCTTTGCCACCTACTTAGTGGGAAGCTGAAGGTATTCTTTGCCACTGACCACAACCACGTCTTCACTAGACTCAGATGAGCGTGAGAACTTTAATTTTTCTGCAAGAGCTGCTGAGGGTGTTAAGCTTTGTACGATGCAACTTTTAAGAATACGCTAAGGTTACGAAACGCTGCATGCCATGCTGACCTACTATGATGTGAATGGTTCTATATTTGGACTTTTCCTCATATTGTGTTGCTCTATAGCACTTGTAGGCCCATGTAGTCCTTTGCATAGAACAGGAAGCCCACAGTTAATAAAAGATATAGGAAGGTGGGTCCCTTCCACAACGACTGAATGATTTTATAGAATGGGTCATTAGGTCTGCGCTCCTGTGCAACACCAGATAACAAATATTAGAAACGTCCATGTTTTAAAATGGTGTACCAAATGAACATACAGTGGCCCTCAGATGTAGTTGGACGTTTGTAACACACCTAATGGCCTGTGTTTATTGTGTGAAAAGGCAAACAGACTTTTTTCCTTTTTCGGAGGCCTTTCTGAGTATAAGAGGAAAAACAGATCTTTCAGCCTTTATATTTAGATATTTAACTTTAGCTTTATCCTGTTTTTAATGCATTTTTGGAGTAAGACTGGTAGGAATTCACTGTTTTTGTGATGGAATTAAAGCCAACACATTTCCATATTTCTGCCTGGTTTGGTCTATGAAACACAAATCAAATGGAAATACAAGAAAATGTAGGATATGAGCCTTATCAAAAAGCTTCCCAATGGTAAAGGTGCACGTATTTGTCACTGTACAGCAAAATGTGTCCTCCGCATTTAACCCATCTGGTAGTGAACACACACATGTGTTAGGGGCAGTGAGTACACACACACACACCCAAAGCGGTGGGCAGCCAACTCCAGCACCCGGGGAGCAGAGAGGGTAAAGGGCCTTGCTCAAGGGCCCAACAGTGGCAGCTTGCCGAGCCCGGGAATCGAACCCACAACCCTGTTATCGATATCCCGGCGCTCTAACGGCTGCCCACCACTGGTTATATGGTAATTGGCTAAAGTGTCCAAATACTTCTCGGGCCCACAGTATATTCCTATGCAAGTCATTTTGAGGGATCATTTTCATGTTTGCACAGACAAAAGTGAAAGACAAAGTCTGCCTAAGTAAGCAATACAATATTGCACCACTAATAAGCTAAATGTAAAAGTTAGAGCTAAGACTAAGTTAAAGCAGCAGCCTAAAATGGCCTGTGAACGAATATATTCGTGTTCTCTCTTAGGGCAAAAGGCCAATACGTTGATAACCAGGTCATAATTATTTAGTCGTGTGTGTGTGTGTTTTTTTCCTTCTCCCCGTATAAATATCCCGACTAACTTCTGAGACTAAGTGTAGCATCCATTTTCTTGGCCACCTCGTCCTCCTCACTCAGCGTGTTTTGACTCGACACCCTCGGGCGCGTGCTTCCTGGTTGAACTCCTGCAATTCACTTCACACTCCTTTCTGCTTCTCGGACCTTTTCTCACTCTCTGCTTCTCCTTCTCTCTCACGTCGTCGTGTGCTCTAACCGATCCTGACTTCTACTTTCACACCATCTTAAAAAGTGTTTCTCTAAAGGAAAAGCTTAAGGAGAATGGATTTGTGCTCAAAACTCGAGGGACTCGAGCACACGCACCCGCAGTATCAGGAAGAGTCTTAAGAGAAAGTGCAGCTAGTGCACAGGAAAGTTCAGAAGATCGGCTCAGGGTGTTGCATCAACACACGCACGGATCCTCGCTTTAATGACTGCCGTGTTCACCTAATGCTGGAGACGATGTCGGATTCCATGTCAAGCTTTTTGCACATAGGGGACATCGTATCCCTCTATGCTGAAGGGACTGTGAATGGCTTTATAAGCACACTAGGGTGAGTGGCTTTTTCTGACTGACTTTTTCTCTTCCTTCTGCAGTAAAACCTGCTGCAAACCCCAATTCCCCTGTGTTGGTTGTCTGAATCAGTTAGAAAGCTAGAATAGGCTTTTGTGTGTAACGTGAGAGCCATTATTTCCAGAGCTGAGCTGGTGTGGCATGTTGCCCAGCGCTCAGGTGTATAGTGGCCTCCATCCTGGAATGTGAAGTTTCAGCTTCTAGTGCTTCTACTTTTGCTGACTGCGAGACTGGGGGGCTGATCTGTATCTCGACCAGAGTGGCATTCCTCTGCAAAAAAAAAAGACTGTAGGACTGTAGGATTATAGATTATAGGTTTATTATAGTTTATTATAGTTATTCATGATTCAGATGTCGAGTAGTCGCTCGTATTTAGCTAGCTATGCTGACGAGCGTATAAGTTATGGCCAGAGCTGTGTCCACTTAACTCACTTTATTTATTTACAACATTTTTACAACCACTTAGCAGATTTGAATCATGGAAGTTGTTTAGTGTGATCCTGGACGACATGTCATCTGTAGCGAAACACCAGTAACGTTACTGCAAAGCATGCACCGGGCGTCAATTTGACGTTTGACGTTGGACTCTAACGTCTGACAGACATTTTATGACATTTCATTAAAAATAAATTAATAAAACGTTTTAAATCGGGTTGATGTAAAACCTCAAAGTTGTACAGACTTTGAAAGTCACACACTCCTCAAAAACCAACATTTGGTTTAACGTCTGGCCCCAACATTAGACTGATGTTGAAGTTTGGTTACGTAACACCTTGTTGGCCTAAAACCAACAACATATCAACATTTAACAGCGTTAGAATTCCTTCTCGTAACACTTCTCTTTTCATGAGTATTACCAATATTTATACTGATTCTAAATTTCCTCTTTAAAAAACACTAAGCTTCAAAAGGAGCTATTTTGAATTAAAGCACTTCACTTAAGATCTAAATGTCCAAGCATCTAAAAGTTAGAAAGGTTATTATCCTTAGACTACTAAAATACTCTGGTACCTCACAGTAACACATACACAGCTAACTACATGCCACCCTGCAGTGTAAGTGTGTGCGGTGGTCCAAAACCAGACACCGGTTGATGCTGATACGTCAGCTCTATATGCTTCTTTACATCTTTACGTCTGAATCATAATCCAAACAACATGCATCCTGGTTGTGTTTACATTTGGCTTTACACTAGGCTTCACATCCAAATGTGAAGCCTAGAAGCATGTTGATTGAAGGTGTAAATAACCTCTATTTTTGTCAGAAACTACCGTTTAGATCAAGAACACATGAATAGGATAACACGGCAGTCATGTTTCTTTTCACTGATTAAACTGATCAGTAATGTGCACACAGAATACGAATGAACAATGCGCTTGCTCGTAAATATCACAGTGCATCCAACAATAAAGGCAGTTTTGTGCTTATTTTATGTGGTGATTAAAAACACAATATCACACAAAAAGGGAACGTTAGCAAATATGTCTCAGTTTATCACTGGCAAGACATAATACAAATAAAAATAATAACAAAATACACAAAAATAATATCTATAATAAGAAATTAATTACTGTTAAACTATTTTTTTTTCTGGAAACGTGCCTTACGTTTGATAATTGTTCAGTAAACCCTGTAGCGCTCTCCCTTTGGTTGTACCTTTAAGAAGCAGTTCAGAATGTAACAGTCCATTTCAAACAAAAGGTCAGGATTGTGAAAATATTCAGAAAGCCTGGGTTTATTAATCTTAAATAGCATCTGGTATAGTGGCATTGTGATTTATTAGGCAAATAACATTACATTTTATCAGTGCTACCCAGCACCACATACCAGCAGTCAAATTAAGCACCAGGAGTAGCCTAGCCAGAACAGAAAAAAGTGATTTCCTATCAGGAACGATTCAAAATGAGATCAAGATAATGGACAGCACATGACTGACTACACTGGACCGATTGATTGGCATGCCGCTTCTAGTAGCAACTCACCTTAAGCTCACCTTATTATTGGTTGAACCCATTTTGTGCAGTGAAGTACAGAATAGCTTCACTTTAAGGTGATGGGAACAACAGGTTATCATAACAATGATGTAATAATAGCATGTTCGTTCATGTGATCATTAAAGGCAAAAGCAGAGTGAGGAGTGAAAAGTGAATAGTTGGGCTATGATCCAAAGCCTTTCTTGCTTGTATGGTCAGCCATTACTATTGTTCTGCGGTCAAGGGGAAATGCCTCTGTTGCTTTTGGATGTGGCCCCACAGCCTGAGCAATCCAACACATGAACAGCTGAGAGAGAAAGAGCTGCTAATCAGTGTGCATGGTATAAATAGAGTCCCTCACTCAGAAAGTAGCCTACAGACCACTTTCTTCCATATCAATGGCAATGTTTTTTTGGCTGATTTGACAGGATGCTGTTGTCCATTTTTTGTAGTTTACCAAAATACGCTTCCCCTTAACTATAGTGTAGATTCAGGTTTTCACAAAGACAGTGAAATAAGTGACATAAAGTGACAGAAATAAACCTTCATGGGCAATCTTTATATTTAATGTGAAGTTATTCCTGGGAATGTCATTCATTCATTTATGTCACATATGAGGAATAGAAACTGTCTAGCAGATGTTACATACCATATGTGATATATATATATATGTAAAACAATGTCTATCATGAGCATGTAATTAGGACACAGCAACCAAAACAACTTAAACAGTATGTGTTTTGAAACTTGCCAGTTATTATCTGTCTCTGTAATTCTGATCTGCTACATTCAGTCATTTTTTGTATTTTGCTTCCACAGGTTGGTGGATGACCGCTGTGTTGTGGAACCAGCGGCTGGTGACCTGGACAACCCTCCCAAGAAGTTTAGGGGTATTTTACATTCACATTCACATCCAACCATATTAGAGATGATTGGAGAAGTGTAGCTTTAGAAGTCTTGTTCAAAGACCATTATTGGTATGGTGTTGAGTGTTCGTTCTAGGCAGGCAACAAACCCAGTCTGCTGTGTGGAGGGAAGGAGCATATACAAAAATGCTCTCACTAAAGTCTTGTGTTTGTCATGTCAGAAAGTTGTCATTTCCTTTACTGTTAGTTTCTTGTGGGGTATCGCTGGTCTTTAACCACAGTTTCGCTAGTGCAACTGTACAGTGTGTACAGTAGACTCTGCATTATATGTGTTTTTGTAAGATCCAGCAATGTGCTGAATGAACTCAATACACTCATTATTCGCATAGAAACTGACAGTGTTACATATACAGTAAATATGGCTTACAACAAGGCAAATTCCTCTTTTTTTCCAGTAATAATAGCATAGGCTGTTGTGATCCCTATGTGATCCCTGTAGTAGCTTGTGTACAGTGGGATATGATTTGCCCTGTACACAATCATTGCATTTCTGTTAGATTTCTGTTAGGGTACCTTGATGGTCCGGAAGCCCCTATAGTTGCTTCAGATATGACTAGCTTTTCTTATCTAACAGTTACTGCAGACGTCAGTACGCTCAGTTTGTTTTTTTCACTGAAACTAAGAGTAATACTGTTAAGCTACTTTTAAATTAGTTCAGGGCTTATGTCACATTAACTTATTGCAGTGCTGCGGATCAGAAGACAGTGTAGCTTATTTGTTAAAGTCATAAAAACAGCTAAGCAGCTGTATAGAGGCTCAACTATACACACCATACACACACACACACATATATATATATATATTATTTTGTTTTGTGGCATTTACCTAAACCTGAATAAACACATTACATTACTTAATGTTATTGATTAGCTTCCTTATTTTGACTTCATTTGGACTTCTAGGCCCTTCTCGTTTTGATCTTCTAGTAACCCTTTTTATAGTTTCTTGGTTTATTGCTTGAATGTTTTACATTCATTGTCATAAGCAACCCTACTTCTATTATACTTAATCATAAATCTGACAGAGCATTGCTTTCTAAACACAGCTGCTCCCTTTGTTTGAAATGCTTCTTGCAGTGACACATTCTGCATTGATTACTGCAATTACTGCAGTAACTACCATGGCCCAATATTGACCAGTTTGACCAAAGAAATATTGCGTCACTGTTAACCCTTGTTTTGACTTAAGAATCACAAATGCCGGCACTATGCTTAAAAGTAGAGAAAGCCCTCTAAATGATATTTTCTCAGCTTAAAATTGAAAGATTTTTTTTAGAGTGACCCCTATATTAGAGAAAATGACACGACACCTCAGAATGTTAGGACTAGAAGGGTTAATGTAGTGAAAGATTTTATAGTTAATTTGAGTTTTGAATAAAATCAGAAAATATTTTGGCACCATTTTAGCACTTCCCTGGAGGTCAGGAGATATGAAACCAACCATAACCAAAATTTAAAAATCGAACAAAAGTTGACTGATGCCTAGATAAGTATAAACTTGCATCTGTTTTTGACAGACTGCCTCTTCAAGGTCTGTCCTATGAACCGGTATTCTGCTCAGAAGCAGTTTTGGAAAGCCAAGCAGGCCAAACATGAGAAAGACAAGATTGCAGACGTGGTGCTTCTTCAAAAACTGCAGGTGAGATCTTGAAGCACAAGTTAATATATTAAGTCTATATTTGAGCATCAGTTTTTAGTACCATGCACATAGTGATTTGTGTTGTGACATGTATGACTTGATTCTAATCTCCTAGCATGCATCCAACCTGGAGCAGAAGCAAAATGAGACAGAGAACAAAAAGGTCCATGGAGATGTAGTAAAGTATGGAAGCGTCATTCAGGTAGGAGTCACTGGGTATTTTTTTGTTAAATGTAGTAACGTAAGTAGGGTCACTCGTTCAGTACCGCTGCACCGACTTTTCTAGCATAGTTGACCACATGACCGGCCATTCATTTGTCTTTATCTGTATAACTGATATCAACATATCTTTGCCATGAGTGAGACTGAGTGTATTGTTAATATTTGGCAGGAAGAAACACTTATTAGCTAAGGCTTTTGTCTGGTTAGCTGAAATAGCCACACTTTTTTTGTCTCTGTTTCTAAAAACAAAGTGTTAGCTTCAAATGCTCATGCTCAAAAGGATTTGGGTGGGAAACGCATTGTGCAAGTGGAGAGCAAATGAGATAAGCTTGTCTGCAGAGTTGCGAAACACACAACCAAAGTCTTCTAGTTCAAGAGAGCAATAAGCAGTGAAAGCAATGATGCCACATTTCCTCACCCCGACTCAAGACAGTCACTGATAAAGTGTGAGCTGCCGTACTCACAGTATAGGAAACAGACTCTTCCCTGATACTGCACAGCAACTTAAAATAAAAAACCTCACAAGTCCCCATTGGCCTCTTTTCCACAGCAGGGCCTAATGGCTACTAAGGCCGTGCTGTACCGTTCTGTGTTGGTATGGACCCGTTAGATCGGTTGCTGTTTTCTTTGCCGTTTGCTGTGTTGCCAGGGACCAGGAAATGCACGGTGTCTCGTAATAATTATGCAGCAGTTTCACTATTTAGTCTTGACTTACAACTTCTAGGCTATATAGTTAGCTAACGCTAGCTAACTCAGCATAGTCGTAATTCATCAGGTTAGCATCAAGTAATCTGCATGCATAAATCACACTTGTCTCAAACTACACTTAATCCACTTAAACAAGTCAACAAACTATCTCAGTGGGGATTGTGTGATTGAATGTGTGGCGACTTGCAGCAGCGGTTCTGGCATAAAAGACAGTATACAGTCACTAAATCATGAACATATTCCAGATTTATTATCTCATTTTTATATTTTAAACTCAAACCCAAATGTATTTAGTGTCTTCAGAGCAAAAACAAAAGACAGTTGGCCTTGTTGTTGCAGTACTTTAAGGAAGACTGTATGTATGATGATTATAAAATTGTTCTGAGCATCTACTTGAAACTTGATGTAAGAAAGTGTGTACTGGGCATATTCCTCTGCCTGTACACTATATGCCCAAATGTCTGTGGAGATCCCTTTAAATTAATGCATTCAGCTGTGGTAAGTTACACCCTTTGCTGGTTCAGATGTACAAATGCACACATACACAGCTTGTCGAGTCCCTGTAGAGAAGTATTGTCAATAGGACTCTGTAGAGCAGAGAAACATGAACCTATTGGCACCATTTCTAATGCCAGACACGGGCTAAAGCCCTCCAGCATTGAGCAGTGGAGCAGTGGAACTGTGTTCCCTGGATTTATGGTGCTTCATCCAGTACATGGGATGAGTTGGGGAGTTAGGGATGAGGTGGGGTGGTGCTCATCCAACATCCTAACCTCACTAACGGTCTTGTTGTTGAAGGCAATCAAATCTTTACAGCAATGCTGCAAATTCTTGAAGAAAGACTTTTTTTGGATAGGAAAAGACAGTTGTTCCAGTAAAGGCAGGGATAAACTATTTTTAATACCCTTGATTTTGGAAGAAACAATGAATAAGCAGGTGTCTCAACACATTTGTCCATAAAGTGTATGAAAGAGTGTGATAATCTTGATACTTTATTAACATATGGGCTCAGGTAAATTTGTAAAGTTGGGATTCAATAGTACTGCACTAATGCTTTTTTTATGTTTTCAGCTCCTGCACATGAAGAGCAATAAGTATTTGACGGTGAATAAGCGTTTGCCGGCCCTTCTGGAGAAGAACGCTATGCGGGTCACTCTTGATGCTACAGGCAACGAGGGATCCTGGCTTTTCATACAACCCTTCTGGAAGCTCAGGACCAATGGAGACAATGTAATTTACTATTGAGCCAGTGTAGACTCTCACACGTCTACAAGCTATACAAACACATGCAAATGCAGCTCCACTCCTTTAAAGAGATTTACAGGAATGGAGTTCCTGATTTATACAGTCTGCTGAGTATAAATGCCTGCATGCTTTTGTGTTGAATATGCTCTTGCTCAGGTTTTCTGTTGAATTTGCTCTTGCTTAGGTGGTGGTTGGTGACAAAGTCATTCTGAACCCAGTTAATGCAGGACAACCTCTTCATGCCAGCAACTATGAGCTCACTGACCACCCTGGCTGCAAAGAGGTGGGCCTGCTCATTTCAGTGCAGTTTACTTCAGTAGGAAGTTTTGCTTAATGATTTTAAAGTACACTAAATGGTGTACATTTTAAGCTTATAAATAATGTTGGGACACATTTATTTACTTAACAAGTTCTCTCATGGCGTCGAACACAGAAAATAAGTGAAACCTTGAATTCACCTGACATCATTCCTCACAATTCAAACACAGTTATTACCAAAATAGTGCTGGGTAATGTCTATGTAATTCAGGGTCACAACATATCCTGAAATATCATGGAGCCAGAATCAGATGATGTTTAACATTACTTAAGTTAATGAGACCAGGCCTCCTCTATGCAAATTCCTCTTACAAACCAGACACTTTTGTTTTGCTTTCTAGGCTGAAACCACGTTTTCAGAAACTTTGTTGTGTGTCTGTTTTAAATTGGTCCAAATAACATGTGGCACCCAGGAAAAGACATATATTGTAGTTAATTATCAATTGCTAGATGTTAATTTAAACCCCATAATAAATCACTTGGTAGTTGGTTTTCTGTGTGTTATCATGCTTATAATTCTCATTGGGTATCATATAGATCACTAAAAACAGTGCTTGAATGGAAAAATACATGTTGACCCCTCCCCCAGAAATTTAAACCATCTTCAGGAACCAGGCGAACAGTCATTGCTAAGTTGCTATAAAAATATTCATTGTTAGACACAGTTTAATTCTCCTGGTGTGTCCACAGGCTTAAATACTCATTTCATTATCTTAATTATCCATATTAATTACACTGATTTAATTATTAATTTGAACACAACATTTATGGACCTTTTAGGATATTTGCTCACCTTGGAGTCAATCACAATCTCTCTCTCTGGGAAGCAGTTTGACCAGTGGTTGATGTAGATGCAGGAACATGCAGGCTGACCAAAAGCTGTGCAGTCATCATTTGACACGTTTGTTATGTAGATGTATAGTCCCCGTATGATATCCAGAATTTGATATGGAGAGGGCAGAAAAGCGTACTTGGTCCACCAAAGAGTAAAATGCAGGTGTGAGAATTGTGTACCAGGACGGGCCCACTTTGAGCACTGACTAAAATATTGTTAAAACAATGTATTACGCAGCACTAGCCAAAAGTTAATTTAAAAATAATAAAGATGCAACAGTGGGTACTTTGTGCAAAACCCTAGAAGAATCACATTTGGTCCCATGAAAGGCCATGCTTGTAAAAGAGATATGTGAGTGTAAAGAACCTTTTTAAGGATTAAGGAACATTCACTTCATGTAAAGGTTCTTCACACTCACAAATCTCTTTCACAGAAATAGTTATTTGTGGAATCAAAAGTGGCGCTTAAATAGCATCACTCAAAGAACCTTTTGGTATATTTTGTTCACGTGGGAGGAACTTGGTTAACACAAGTAAACAAAAATGCAGTCAATTTAATGCATCACTTTTTTATGCAAAGGATATGTGGAAAAGGTTATGCTTCTCCCAAATGCCTGAGTAAGTCTGAGTGTGTCCCCTACAGGTCAACTCTGTGAATGGCAACACTTGCTGGAAGATCAACCTGTTTATGATGTTCAGCGACCACAAAGATGAAGTTCTTAAAGGAGTAAGTGCCTCTAATGAAAGAGAATGACTGTAATGTTAATCTTACCTTAATCTGAAATTAAACAACAGCTGTCTTTGCCTTGTTAAACATTACTGTTCAAAACCTGTCATATTATTCCTGTTTGTTATTTTGGCCCATGCGATTTATTGTCATTACTGTCCTGTAAGTGTCAGTATAATGCTGTGTTCGCTATTATTTTGGTGTAGGGCGATGTAGTTCGACTCTTCCATGCAGAGCAAGAGAAGTTTTTGACCTGCGACGAGTACAAGTCCAAGTTGCATGTTTTCCTGCGTACAACGCTGCGACAGTCTGCTACCTCAGCCACCAGCTCTAACGCTCTATGGGAAGTGGAGGTATGATGGGAGATTTTAGTAGTACCTTTTTTGGAGATTTTTGCATACTCTATGTTGGTAATTGCTAATACACAATTATTGGCAAAAGCTGACATTGTCTTCTACATTAATACTGAACATTGAGTGTAAGAGTGATGTAAGTTCATTTAGGCTTATAGTTTGCACCATGCTAGTTTTTAAGTGTCCATTACTATGGAAGCAAACTTGTGAAGTTTCTGTGAGCGTATTAACAAGTGTATACACGTAATATATCATCACTGTTATGCAGAAAACTTGTATCTCTTGAAAAGTTGCTTTACAGGAGAAGGTTAAAACCTTAATTTTAAATGAAAGTCAATGCAAAAAGATTTTATTCCAAGGTCAATTCATCATGAAATTCAAAACAATGTCAAAAAGTGAAATTTGTCAAAAATGTAGATAAAAGGTTTTTGACAGTGTTTTGACATGTTTACTCTCACCTTTAATTTTGTCAGTGTTGGAGATGTTCACTGATTTCTTTTTTTGTGTTCTGTAGGTAGTTCATCATGACCCCTGTAGAGGAGGAGCAGGCCACTGGAACACTCTCTACCGCTTTAAACATCTAGCAACAGGCAATTACCTTGCTGCTGAGGTAAAACAAAACTGATACCAAAACAACATGGGGTAACATAGAGCTACATGTTATAGTCATGTTTCTGCCATTCAACAAAAAATATAATCATTGGAAAGTGTAGAATTTTTTCTTTCTCTTACAACTTTGTCTGTAATCTACAATAAATACAAAAGAAACCATATGCCATAAACACCCCTTTTGTGAGGACATCTGCCTATGCTAACATGTTAGTATTTGTTGAAGAATGTTTGGTCAGTGTGAAGTACCTTGAGAAGTAATTGCATGATTTTTTTTATTATTTTTTTTGGTATCAGGAGAACCCGGGCTACAGAGGGGACAGCAATGAATTGCAGCCGGCGGTAAGCCTGTATTTTTAAGCCTGTGTCAAAATGTTCACCACAGTGAAGTTTATTATCATGTTGCGTTTCTGTTGTCATTTTGCTCTGCTCATTCAACACTTGCATTTAAGCCAATATCTCTGCATGTACTCCAGGTTGACACAGAGAGTAAGAGGAGTAATAAAAGGAGTCTGGGAGAAAGAATCAAATATAAGCTGGTCGCGGTGCCTCATGGCAATGACATTGCCTCACTTTTTGAATTGGACCCTACTACACTGCAGAAGACAGACTCCTTCGTTCCTAGGTGTTGTGCTGTTGCTCTCTGTACGATTAGTACCTGTAGTAGTGTTAAATGGTGTGCATTAGGACTGTATATTGGCAAGAACCTGGCAATACGATATGTATCATGATACAGGGGTTATGATTTTACATATTGTAATATTGCGAAAACTGTCCTAGTATACAAAACACCATTATATACATCAAATATGAGTAAAAGTTTACTTAGTTTATCATAACAATGGGATCTGAAAGGATCTGAAAGAGTACAAGGATACTTTGATATATCAATATTTTCTTACACGTATACTGTATATAATGCATGTGTTTATGCTGAGTTATACTGGGTATACCGAGTTAGCAGTAAAAAATACTTTTTAAAGTTTTTTTTCCTTGTCTTTCTAACAGAAACTCTTATGTGCGGTTGCGTCATCTGTGCACAAACACATGGATTCAAAGCACCAATGTGCCAATTGACATCGATGAAGAGAGGCCCATTCGCTTGATGGTGAGAATTTTCACATTGTCTTACTCCAAACATGTAGACATTACATAATTTTATGGCATGACCAATATCTTAAACAGTTTGAATGATGTCCTAACGTATTCAGCTACCAAACAATCACATTACAAAACAGATTATTTTTTGGAAATACTTATGTAAATGGACTTCTATATGATTTTTTTGTTTATATTTGTAAAGCATTGACCTCTTCTCTTGGTTTCGAATGCACTGTTCATTTCAGTTTGAACTATAGAAAAAGGGGCATAGAACTGCTGCTGGTAAAAAAGAGCCATTCAAAACCCCATTCTGCAGTAGTTTTATTTTTAAGCAGCCATAATTCAAGAGTCACCGTGCAGTATGCTCGCATTTACTTACCAATGACTGAAGGAAAGGTGGCGTCCTCAAATGTTGCAAACTACAGATTCGTTGCAAACTTCAGACATTTAAACGGTTACACTCTGAAAATGTGATTCACATGTTTTTAGGTTGTGAATAAAGTCAAGACTAACAACGTGGTCATACATTATTCTTAAAATGGCTAAAACCCAATGCACTGCAATATGCTGGGTTGCCATTTTTTAAACTTAGGCCCCTCTTGGCTTATTGCAAAATTCTTAAGAATTAAATTTGAAGACTTTTTATTTCGTAACTGCTATATATTAGAAATTACATTAGTAATATACATTATGTAATACTATGATGCTACTATATGAGTAATGTAGTTATGAGAGTGATGTAATGAGAAGTGTTGGCCCATATACAAGCATTTAGCTGTTAAGAAATCTTTGTGACTCTTTATACATTTGTGTTTTGTATACAATTTCACTTCTCTGCTGTAACCTTGGCAGGTACTCAATTTAAAACTCTTTTTCTTCTTCTTCTTCTCATAGCTGGGTACTTGTGCGACTAAAGAGGACAAAGAGGCTTTTGCTATTGTCTCTGTGCCTGTCATGGAGATTCGAGATTTGGACTTCGCTAATGATGCCAGTCTCATGTTGAGCACCGTGGTGGACAAGTTTAGCACTGGTTTTATCAGTCCAAATGAAAGGAGGTAAAACCAATATGTGAAAAAAATATAAATATAAATGATACATAAATATATATATAAATGATAAAGCTGTTTATCTGTGTTTCTTAAATACCTGTTGTATTCATTGTGCAGGTTTGCCATTAAGTTGTTGGAGGACCTGGTGTTCTTTGTGGTGGATCAGGTGAACAGTGGGCAGGTTGTGCTGGACGTGGTGAATAACAAACCCAACCGTGAGAGACAGAAACTCATGCGTGAGCAGAACATTCTCAAACAGGTGAAACCCCTAGAAACCCATACCACATTAAAGAGCAACTTACTATCTCACTGGGGTTCAACTGACAATATAATTTGCATCAAATCTCTTTAAAGGCACTGTGTACAATTTGATTCCAAAACACAGTTTGTTATTCAGTGTAATTCAGTGTTTCCTCACAGTTCGCTAGGTCTCCGGTCTGTTTGAGCACTGGAGCACTGAAAAAACTCTAGTGTTCGTACCCTGGCTCTACAAATGGAAAACAAAGATAGTGAAATGACCAAGAAACAGCAAAAAGGAAAAGATCTGACAAACAAAAGTTGAAAGAAAAGGAAAGATACTTGTATGTACTGGTGAGGCGATTGGATGGTGGAGAAACCTCAGAACGTTGAAAGGCATAAAAAAAGCATGAGGATGTTTAAAGGAATTTTGATTTCACTCTTTCAGATATTTGGAATTATTAAGACTCCATTTAAAGATAAAGGAGATGGGCCTATGCTGAGGCTGGAGGAGCTGTCTGATCAGAAGAACATTCCATATCAGTACATGTTCCGACTATGCTATAGAATCCTCCGGCACTCTCAGGAGGATTACCGCAAGAACCAGGTATATACACAAGCACAGCAATGCTATGAGTGTTGACTGATGGATATTGACTGCATTTTAGGTTAATGCATGTGTGAAATTATGTTTTAGGTACATTGCTAGTTTACATAATAGTTTCCTTGATACCATATAATCCATAATAGTTACTATGGATTATAGTTCTTTGTGTATCGTTATTTGTTTGTTTGTTTGTTTGTGTTGTGCGAGTCGACCTAAGACAGATTGGTTCCTCGGACTGAATCTTGGTTTCTCCCAAGGTTTCTTCCTCTTAGTATGAGAAAGTTTTTCCTTGTCACTGTCGCTACCACCTCCATTGTGGTGTGGACCTGGATCTCTGTAAAGCGCTTTGTGAAAAACAACTTACAGAATAGTATAGTGGGTAAAGGCCAGAAGTCTGTTTCTGTCTCCTAAACATTTTAAGCCTTCTTTGTGCCTTCTTCCATTTCATCAGGAGTACATAGCCAAGCAGTTTGGTGTGATGCAGTCTCAGATTGGATATGACATTCTGGCTGAGGACACAATCACAGCTCTGCTGCACAACAATCGCAAACTGCTGGAGAAGCACATCACAAAGACTGAAGTAGAGACGTTCGTCAACCTGGTGCGCAGAAACAGGGAGCCCAGGTTCGTACCATTGTAATGTTAATCTTAGTAGTCAAGTAGCTTCCAGATAATGTTAAAATAGTAATAAAGCTTCACTAAGTAGGAAAAAAATAGTTATATTTAAATAAATAGCCTTGCCTATGAATTATTTGACAATTTCACTGTGCAGCAAATGTTTTGAACCACAATACTTTTTGCTTAAGGTTTCTGGACTACTTGTCAGACCTGTGTGTCTCGAATAATGTAGCCATTCCAGTGACGCAGGAGCTGATCTGTAAGTGTATGCTGGACCCCAAAAACCAGGATATCCTCATCAAAACAGAGTGAGTGTATTATGTATTCACAGTTAGGGTTGTAGCTATAATTTATTTCATATAACAGGTATATTTAATGTGAATTTCTAATATAGAAACATCAGTCATTTATCAATTAGGTCAATATGAAAATGTGTATGTGTGTATGTGTGCAGACGACGCACCCCTAAGGAGAACCATCACAATACTGAGTATCCTGAGGAGTATGGAGATGAGGATGAGGTTTGGTTGATCTGGATGGATAAAGCCAATGAAACCCAAGATAAAAGCATTCGGGCTCTTGCCCAAGAAGCCAGACAAGGAAATGCTCATGATGAGAATGTGTTAACGTACTACAGGTGTGTCTTTTTAGAAGTAAACGAAATATACGAATTCTTTAGAAATTATGTTAACTTTACTATTAACAAAACAGTTAACAACTCATAACCATACAGTGAAATGACAGTAATCCAAGTCATCCAAAGTAAATTATGGAGTAATAACCTCCGTTGTACAATCCATTGTGTTTTATAGTTGCCATATTTATCCAATTTACCAACTAACCAAGTATTTCATCACTAGGTACCAGCTAAAGCTATATGCACGTATGTGCCTTGACCGCCAGTATCTGGCCATTGATGAAATCTCCAAGCAGCTGGATGTGGAGCTGATTTCCCTGTGCATGATGGATGAGGTTCTTCCATATGACCTGCGGGCCTCCTTCTGTAGACTCATGCTGCATGCCCATGTGGACCGTGATCCTCAGGAACTTGTGACACCCGTCAAGTTCGCTCGGCTCTGGACTGAGATCCCCACCTCTATCACTATCAAAGAGTATGATCACTTTTTTATAGTAGCAACCTTCTAGTACAAGTGTCTAATAAACATTAGTATGCAGGAACTTGCAGATTATATATCAAAAGTGGCCTTTCTGTGTGCAGTTGCATTATCTATAATGATGGAAATGTGTCTAAAACCCAGTTCAAGCTGGATTAATTCGCTGAACCAAGGACTCCAGCAGTCTAGAGTAGTGGCATTTCAATTTACCTCTCAGTAATGTTATAAACATTAATGTGCACAGTGTTGTTATTTTAGTGTGATTTTAGTGTGATTCCTGTTATGTAAACATTCAGTTCATGGTAAAACTAATCCAGCTCTAAATTAAAATGTGTTTTTTCTTGTCCAGTTATGACTCTCATATGGACTACTCAAGGGACAACAAGAAGAACAAATTTGCCAACACCATGGCTTTCATGGAGGATTATCTCAATCTTGTTCTTCATGATGATTTACCCTTTGCTGATGAGGAGAAAAATAAGTTGACATATGAGGTACATTCACAGTGAGGCTACACTTAATTTTGATTTATTATAAACTGTATTTTCACAATGCCTAATCTACACACAGTCATGCTAATAGGCATTTGATTTAATTGAATGTTATTACATGTTATTACATTGCACCTGTCTTCTCTTAGGTGGTGAGCCTGGCTAGGCATCTGATTTATTTTGGCTTCTACAGCTTCTATGAGCTGTTGCGACTGACGCGCACTCTTTTGGGCATTGTTGACTGCATTCCAAACCCTGCCTTGCTTCATCATATGATCCATGACGATGGCAGCAGTGAGTACTGAAGAATCACTAATTGATAAAGCTTGGAAAGGACAGTTCTAATACTTTTGTCACAACAGACAAATTATTTTACCAGATTATGGGTAATGCGCCATTATCTGTAATGGCTTTTACTGACTGCCAGTTGTGGACAGTAAATGTAAGATGTAAAGATTTACCACAGACAATAGTTTTCCAAGGCATCAAACAGGAAGTCTTCTGTTCATCCAGATTGTAGGTGATATTTATCCACTGTAAATATACAGTATGATCATCAGATGCTTTATTTAGTACGATCAGAATCTCAACGGTGAATTCTGAATAGGTGAATAGGTGCTATATTGTAACAGTTTTAACTGGAAAAGTTCGGAACAATTATAATATAAGTAAATTAAAGGCAGAAGATGAGGAATGCCATTTTTCCTTTTAGGCAAGAACATAAAGCGCTCCATCCATGGAGTGGGCCAGATGATGTCAACTATGGTGCTGAGCAGAAAGCAGTCCATAATGGCTGGCCCTGGTCGTCCCATCATTGGCTTGGATGGGCAGACCCGTACTAAGGACAGCATTGATAACCAGGATATTACAGTGATGGACACCAAGCTAAAGATCCTGGAAATCCTACAGGTGGGAAGCCGTATCCATGTTTCTGCAAAGTCAGTAGAAGCAGTGCTGTAGGTGTATGTAAACTTCTCTGATTAATCTGTTGTTTTTCAGTTTATTCTGAATGTGCGGCTGGACTATCGGCTGTCATTCTTGCTGTCTGTCTTTAAGAAGGAGTTTGTGGATGTGTATCCCATGGGAGATGTAGATGCAGTGTCAGCAATGGATAGTCCAGGTAATAACACACTGACAGTTTCTAGTAGGACTGCACAATATGGACAAAATAGGTAGCATTTTTTTTTTCTGTATGAAAATCTGTTTGGAGAATGCTGACTGTTTTTGTAACAGCCTTATAGCACAATCAGTGGTAGTGTTTGTATCATTGTGCCTAAAAGATATATTGAATGTGGAGAGTATTATTGTTGTTCTACACTGTAAAAGACACAAAAAAGTTTTTGCATGGTCATTGCACTATGTATAGTAAAATCACATGCACATCACATTTTATGTACATATGATGCAAAGACTTGCCTGAGGGCACTTTTGTTGGACTAGACAAGGCAAGGCAGGGCGAGTTTATTTGTATAGAATATTTCAAACAGAACAGTAATTTAACAAGCCTTACATTTAGGAGGAAAATTTAGAGATGCAAAACTAAAAAAAAAACTATAAACTAAATAAAAAAACCCTATAAACTATAAAAAAAACTATAACAGGCCTAGATAAAATAAAAAAATAAATAAAATTGCATTTGAAAAAGTAACAGTTACAAGTGCGACATTAAAGGTAAAACAGAAAGTCAAAGTTATAGAGCTCATATCAATTGTAATCAAAAACGGCGAAATTTGGGATCTTTTAGCAGACGGTTCCAGTTAGGTGTAGCATAAAAGCTGCTTCAGCATGTTTATTTTGGAGTTTAGCTCCTGATGACCTTTGTTTATGGATCTAGAAGCCCCACTCAGGTTGTATTTTTTAATATCAGTGATGTATTCTAGGCCTAAAACTTTGTGTGACTTATGGAGCAGTTCTTTAAAATGTATTCTGCAATTCACCAGAAGCCAGTGTAAACTGAAGTATTGTTCTCTCAGGTAAAAAAGTTTAATGAGCTGGAGCTTTTTAATGCTTGTATTTAAGCATTAAAAGCAATAATTAAAATAATAATAATTATTTATTACTTAATCATTACAGTAGTCAACCCTGCTGGAGATAAAAGCATGGAGGAGTATAAAACCCTCAGATTTAAATCTTTGCATGTAAACTGTTATTTTAAAAAGTATACTGTCATTTTGAGAATCAATACAGTTTTGTATAGCATAATATTGCAATGCTTCTGTTGATGTTTTCAAGTCATACTACCAGATTCCTAACTTCCATTATCTCTCTAATAACATTCTATGATCTGCGGTATGATATGCATCACTAAGATCTAGGAATAACAGAAATCAAATTTCACTATTCAGGTGTACGCTTTATAAGAGCGGCCTCAGTACTGTGGTGGGTTTGGAAACTTGACTCATTTGTCGTCTGTTTGTTTAATACAGAAGCATCCACAGTTCTTTTGTTGTTGTTTTTTGAGTGGTCATTATTAAGTTACTAGTGTAAGTTAACATGCATCAGTTGAGGCTCTTTCCACATTATTACATTTAAAATACATTTATTTCTGCAACAGCAGCCATGAACCTGCAGTTAATAGGAGAACATGCCGAGGCTATGTTTGGAGTGGGGTAAGTAGGGAACAGCCTCCATGTTGATTGCTGTTAGCTGTTAATTATAATGCTTTAATCATTATTTGTCTGGAATGACCATTTGACCTTTGTGTGGCCCTTTAGAAAGTTGAACAGCGTTTTGGAAGTGGATGATGAGGGAGGGCGAATGTTTCTGCGTGTGCTCATCCATCTCATAATGCATGACTACCCTCCCCTGGTTTCAGGGGCGCTGCAGCTCCTCTTCAAACACTTCAGCCAGAGACAAGAAGTGTTACACACCTTCAAACAGGTAAGCCACTTCTACACATTGCATCTTTAACAGGGTAAACCACATCTACAGCATCTTCAGACCTACTAACAAACCATCACTTTCACTAGAAAATCTTAGAACCCTCCACTCTTTCAAGACTTTCAAAAATACCTATTGTGTGAACATTTTTAGATAACAGACCAACAAATTAAAGAGCAATTTAATCACTAACAACTGATTTTAAAGCCTATGTATTTTTTATTGCCTCTATTACATTCTGTGGTAAATCCATATATGGTTTCTCCTGTACACATTGGATACTCTGAATTGCAAGGTCATTAAACATTGCTACATGTAGGCGAATGCTACTGCTCAATAAATTGACATCATAAGACTGTTAGCTTCCTAAACAAACGAACAAACTAGCACGCTTGCCAGTGTATTCGAGTGGTATTAGCAATTTCAATTTGAAAAAAAAAATGTTTACCACACTATACAGTTCATATGGCCATCTTGACAAAACTGGCCAACCACCTTGGTCACACTGACAGCTAAACTGTCAAACACAAAAGAAATCAGCTGCTGGTCAAGAGCTAAACTGCTCAATCAGCTTGCTTATCAGCATATGGTATGTTTGGATGACCAGCTTTTCAACCATCTTGACCACCAAGGATCAGCTTAGAACATCTGAAATCAGTTACAAGCAGAAGTTGGTAAGAGTTAAGAGTTACTGACTTCCTCAGTTTACTTTAATACCAATATATGCACATGTTTATTCAGTCTTGTATTTTATCTGCTGATACCCACTCCTCTTGCACATTTTGTATTCTTATTCTTCATTACTGCACTTATTTTCATCTCTGGTTAGGTTCAAATATTTTTTTCAACTGCTACTGGCTGCTAAATTTCCTTCAGGATCAATAAAGTATCTATCTATCTATTTATCCATCCATCCATCCATTCATATTTTTTTTACATTGTACAAGTTGGCCTGCCCTGTGGCTACACTGCTCAACATGACCAGATTAAAAGTGTTTCTCACATCAATTAATACTTAAGAGGTGATACAACCTTCCACTTTAGCCCCCTTTACTTTGATGCAGCTTACTGACATCTAAATGATGGACTTTAACATTAGCTTACATGTAGCAATATTAGTATTACGATTCTTTAAAAAACATGTAATTTAGAGTTATTTACAGCAGAACATGATAAAAAACCCATTTGTTTTTGCCATTAAAACTTGCATTTAGACCTGGAGTGCCAAATACGGGCATAAAAACATGGCGCAACTACAAAATAATGACACAATTTCAGGAGTCTATAATAAGAAGTAGTGCTAGAGTGCTATGGACCTGTGTCAACAATCTATGTCACTGGCTCCCAAATGGTCACCCTGTGGAAATTATTTTCATTTATTTTTTTCAGGTCCAGCTCCTAATTACTGAGCAGGATGTGGACAACTACAAGCTTATTAAGAGTGACCTGGATCTTCTGCGCATGATGGTGGAGAAGTCTGAACTCTGGGTGGAGAAGAAAAGCAGTTCAGGAGGAGAGGGGAAGAAAGATAAAGGAGAGGTGGGTTTTTAAAAGTGTGTCTTTACTGGTTTTATGGATTTAGCAGAATGCATTTTCACAGTGTTTGACGAGTTTGTTTTTCCTTCTAGGCTGCTGCAGATGAACCTCCAGTCTCCCAGAAGGAAAAGCGTGAGAAGAGCAATGAAAACTACCAGAAAGTCAAAGAGGTTTGTCTTTCTTTCAGCTGAGCTGAATGACAGAGGTCTCTAAAGACATGGATGGATTGTTGGATAGATGAATTGATATGGGAGTAATTGGATAATGTATAGTATATGTAAAGTAATTATTATTTACAATAAATAAAACACCTGTATGTATCTCCAGATCTTGGAGCGTTTGAATAAGATGTGCAGCTCTGGGGTGTTTAAGAAGCAGCAAAGACTTTTGAAGAACATGGGTGCCCATAAAGTCATGCTGGACCTGCTGCAAGTCTCGTATGATCGGGTGAGTAAAGCCACTGTGAAAGAAGTTTTCTATGTCTTTATTGTGCAAAGCCTAGCTTCAAGTAGAAGAAGACTAGTTATTTGTTATTGAACTGGAATGTGTAGCACTACTCATTCTATGTATGTTGAATACAGTAAAGTTCTACACTAAGTGGTGTCTTCTCAATGTAACTTGTTTTTTTTATTAACAGAATGACAAGAAAATGCAGGAGATTATTAAGTTCACCCACCTTTTCCTGCAGAAGTTCTGCAATGGAAACCAAGAAAACCAGGCTCTCCTCCATAAGCACCTTAACCTCTTCCTTACCCCCGGAGTAAGCATGATCACATGGTTTTATAGTGTTGCAGGGAGGATCATTATTACCTGCTGCTACCTCTTTCAAACAAGCAAAGAACTTAAGGAGAACAGTTTAGTTAATGCGACTTGTATTATCTGATTATGCTTTGATGAATGTGTTTGACACTTGAGAGCACACTGTTACTTGTCATTACATAATATAAAACACATGTGAATAGAATTTATGACATAATTTTCTACATAATTATGTAATAAGGTAATACATAATGATGTAATAAGGTAATACATAAATCCAGCTCTTGTAGAGTTTACATGGAAAACTGGAAAGAGCATGTGCTCTCCAGTACTGCAAGCAAGAACCACCGGGTTAGATAATTGGTAATTCGGCCCTTTTTATGCCGACTCTCAGCATCTTTTAATTTTTTGTCACAGGTCCTGGAAGCAGAGACAGTGCAGTATATCTTCAGTAATAACTACCTGCTCTGTACGGAGATCAGTGAGACAGTCCTGCAGCACTTCATCAACTGCCTTGCCACACACGGGCGCCATGTACAGTACCTCAACTTCCTGCATACCATCATTAAGGCTGAGGGGAAGTATGTGAAGAAATGCCAGGACATGATCATGACTGAGGTATGGAATTACTTCTACTGGTTTTGGGGAGGGGGGTATCACCAATTACAACAATATGTGAAAACAATGTACAACACACAGTACATAATGTGCCTGTTTAATGTTTCTTAGGCTTGATAAATCATACAGCAGTGCCACATTGCCAATGATTTCAAAACTACTGCGTTCTCAGTATTTTACATGCTGTGCTTTACTACATACAGTTATACCAGTTATAAGCTAGCGAGAGATTTGAGCTCTCAAAAGAATAATAAATAATATAAAACCTTCTACATGTTGGAAATCCATTAAATCTCTTGCCAATGAACCAGGATATCCACGGTGTGTTTATTGTTCTAACCATGTAATTTTGTTATATTTTAAATATCTAATTGTTTTCATTTTTGTTCTCCTTTAGTATTTTGTACTGAATTGTCAATTGTATATTTTTAAATTGAGCAAGACATTCTGCTAACATCTTACCTCTGTTCATTATCACAGTTAACCAATGCAGGTGATGATGTGGTGGTGTTCTACAACGATAAAGGGTCCTACGCCACAATGCTGGAGCTGATGGCCGAGTCTAGAGAGGGAGTACAGGAGAACAGCCCACTCCGCTACCACATTTCGCTGGTGGAGCTGCTGGCTGCATGTGCAGAGGGCAAAAATGTCTACACTGAGATTAAATGCACCTCACTGCTGCCCCTGGAGGATGTGGTTAGAGTTGTTACAGATGGGGACTGCATCACAGAGGTAGAGTTGTTTGGATATGATTTGTTTCTTATAAAATCTAACATTTTATATTTGTGGAGTCTTTTTATATCGAAAGTGATGCCAGAGAAAGTGTGCCAGAAAGCTTTTGTGGCGCTTTTACATCTCATTTCACATTTCATCTGGTGTGAAAAACCATGTTGATTATTGCTTTTGCCACATTTACTGCATCTACACTGCATACTACAGGGTAGTAAATATTTTCTTTCAAACTATATTTCATGGAAATTGACTGCTATTAGTGTCCCACTGTGTTCTGCAGTTGTTAAATAGGGCCTTTACTGACAACAATGAGGACATTATGAACTTTATTAATAGCAGTTGTACCATTTGTAACCTTAGCCAGCTTTGGTCACTTCTGTTGATGTTGTGTTTCAGGTGAAAACTGCCTACGTGAACTTTGTGAACCACTGCTATGTGGACACAGAGGTGGAGATGAAAGAGATCTATACCAGCAATCACATATGGAACCTGTTCGAGAACTTCATCGTAGATATGGCCAGGGTGAGGTTTATTTGCATTTAAGTTATTTATGTTTATGCAAAAGATAAACCTCTAAATAGCTAAAATTGGTCACTGTTTATATTGTCCATATCATTCCTCATATCAATCATATGTGAATACACAATGATTTTCTCCAGGATATTAGCCCTAACATTATATTATATGATAATGATAATATGATAATGATATTATATATTAATCAGGGTAAAGTCCTCCATTTTACTTTGTAATTAATTAGTACACACTAGGAAATTTTAGTTTATTATGTTACTGATTGTAATTTACTCTCAAATATACTTCAGTAAAAGAATGATCATTTAGGAGTACACAAGAAAGTACAAATGCAGCGTAATCTTACTTGAGTACACGTAACTGGGTGAGTTAAAGTAATTAAATGCACATTTAAGCTGAAATAAGGATCCGCTTCATTTGCAGGTGTGCAGTAACCGTGAGAAGCGTGTTCAAGACCCTGTGCTGGAGAAGTATGTCCTCAACGTGGTATTAGACACTATAAACGCCTTCTTCAGCTCACCCTTCTCTGAAAACAGCACTTCACTGCAAGTAAGGCACCTATTTGTTCACTATTTGTTCAGTTTTGTTATGTGTCAGAAACAAGGGTTATTGTCTTAAATTACAAGCCTGAGCTTTATTCAGCAAACTATCCACTTAGTATGGCATGGAGGAACTACATGTGTCTAAAACACTGTCTAAAGCTGTCTACAAAACCGTCAGCTTTGCATTGTAACTGATCTAAAGCTCTATACTGAAGTACTGAGGTAAATTGTGTTTATTTATTTATTTTGTGTATTTCCAGTCTCATCACACTATAGTGACACAGTTGCTGCAGTCAAGCATGCGTCTGCTGGACTGTACCTGGATTCAGCAACAGCAGAAAGGACTGGTCGAGAGCTGCATACGGACTCTAGCCATGACTGGTATAGCAGACTGACATCCTTGTCATTTTATTGGAACATACAAATCTTATCCACAGCTAGACCTTTTTTGTATTTAATAAATTAAAAGTGTAAGAGTTTCTAAAGACTTCATGCATAATTTGCATATACTGCAGTATCAGATGAATACAATAAATGAATTAAATAATGAATACTACTAACACTTCACTTCTTTTATTGGTCTTTAAAATTCTGTGACTTTTATGATATCATAATATTATTGTTCAGTAATAATCATAGAACACAGTGCAGTTGCAAGTTGTTGAATTAGTCCAAAGAAATATAGAGTGTTAGTGACGTCAGGATGTTGGATGATCATCAACCCCACCTCATCCCCAACGCATTTCAAAAGTATTGGATGGAGCATCAACCATCATTCCAGAGAACATAGTTCCACTGCTCCACAGCTCAACGCTTGGGATCTTAATTCCCCACTAGCCCACACCTGGCATTAGGCATGGTGCCAATGGGTTCATGTTCAAGTCAGCAATAGGTGCAACCTAAAGTAGTGAGGAATGCATTTATTAGAAGGAGTGTCCACAAACATTTGGACATATAGTGTAAAATCGTGTAGTTCAAAGGGTTTATTTTGCATTAATGCTGAGTTTTGTTTTTTTTCTCAGCCAAGAGCCGTTCTATCTCTCTGCCTCTGGAGCTGGAAGCTCACATCAACACAATGCTGAGCAATAATTCCAACTCTCTGTCCCGCACCAACCCAAATTACAAGAACACTTCACGCTCTGCCCGACCTCCTGCCCCCAGCAGCTCCTGGGACTATAAGAACATCATTGAGAAACTGCAGGTGTGTGTGTGTTCAACACTTTACTGAAAAGGTATCTGTATTGACTGTCATTATTTTGTTGTTTATCTTATTATATATCTACAGAATAAGGGTTAATCATTTAACTTTGTTTTTATGCAGTGCTGTTTAGTAAGTTGAACTTTACATGGGTTTAAAGTCACACACGCTGATGAACTCAAGTCCCCCAGTTATGTTTCCTAGAACTAGAGATATCATAAAGAAATGAGACTGTAGATCAAAACAAACATGATAGATGTTATCAAGGTAGAGATTACTGTGGTGGTAATATGTGCATATTAGCAGTGTAAAAGTAATAAATAATATATAGTATTATTTGAGATATATAAAGTTATATTTTATTTGTTGCTCTCAGTTCAGTGTGTCTGCCATTGGTCGTTTCAAATAAGAGGATCAGCTTTTTACTCCGAACAAGAGCTCACATACCAATGCTGTTAGCTGACCAATTAATAGGGATCCCCCGACATTAAATCTAAAGGTATACATTATCTCTGAAATGCTGGTGTTGGCAGCTTTCCCATAGGCAAGGTAAGATCCTGAAAGTGCCACAAATCACAGACCAGCTTTTGGCCTAAAATGGGATTTGAAGAATGTTTTCATTTGCTTTGTAAAAGTTTTAATATGAAACCAGTTCTATAAATGCATATGAAAAATAGATCTTAAAATTAATAGCTGAATAACAGGTCTTCAGTTTAAGAAGGGTTAAACAACAAAGCTTTGACTGTGTTCTAATAGGACATCATTAACACTCTGGAAGAGAGGTTGAAGCCGCTGGTTAATGCAGAGTTGTCAGTGTTGGTGGATGTTCTGCACCAGCCTGAGCTGCTGTTCCTTGAAGGCACTGATGCTCGTGTGCGCTGTGAGTCTGGAGGCTTTATCTCCAAGTGAGTATTCTGTTCATCAGAGTACTGCCATTTTTTTGGCACAGATTTTGACATTCACATGCTGTAAGCCCTGTACTGAGTTCCCTGAGTTAATGAAGGGTCTTTTAAAGATGTTTTTGATGAATTCATGCAAGCTTTCAGGATTAACAGACATGATGTAACCAACCAAACTTAAATAAAGGGTAAAATAACTACTAAGTACT
Source organism: Salminus brasiliensis (assembly GCF_030463535.1). Lineage (NCBI taxonomy): Eukaryota > Metazoa > Chordata > Actinopteri > Characiformes > Bryconidae > Salminus > Salminus brasiliensis. The sequence continues at coordinate 13,647,101 of NC_132883.1, forward strand.
TAATATGATATATTCATTTTCACCCCAGTTACATATTTGAACACAGTTCTACTGATTATATGTGACAAAGGGAAAGTTGTTCTGATAAGAGTTTTGAGTGCCTTTAAAAAGACTGCTTAGCCGGTAGTAACTTACTGCTACAATTTAAGGTACACATGTCCTATACTATTAAAGTATGTTGCATAAATCAATTAAAACACTTTATTTATAATTACAAATTGTTGTCCACAAGAGGGCATGTACACTACTTTAAGGGCTATAAGCATTAACTGTCAGGCTACTCTTTAAGTTGCTTTGTTACAAAACATGAGGTACAGTACAATACAGATACACAAAACATGGTTAGAACAACTATGTGCAATGTTTAGTACAAACCGGATTCCAAAAAAGTTGGGACACTAAACAAATTGTGAATAAAAACTGAATGCAATGATGTGGAGATGGCAAATGTCAAAATTTTTTATTCGTAATAGAACATAGATGACAGATCAAAAGTTTAATCTGAGTAAATGTAACATGTGAAATGTGTTGATTAAAAATTTCATGGCGTCAACAAATCCCAAAAAAGTTGGGACAAGTAGCAATAAGTGGCTGGAAAAAGGAAATTGAGCATATAACGAACAGCTGGAAGACCAATTAACACTAATTAGGTCAATTGACAACATGATTGGGTATAAAAAGAGCTTCTCAGAGTGTCAGTGTCTCTCTGAAGCCAAGATGGTAAGAGGATCACCAATTCCACCATTGTTGCGCAGAAAGATAAGCGTAAAATAGCAAAGACTTTTAAGTTATCATCATCAACCGTGCTTAACATCATAAAAAGATTCAGAGAATCTGGAACAATCGCTGTGCGTAAGGGTCAAGGGTCAAACAGGAATGCCACTGTCAAGGAAATAACAGAATGGGCTCAGGAACACTTCCAGAAATCATTGTCAGTGAACACAATCCACCGTGCCATCCGCCGTTTCCAGCTGAAACTCTACAGTGCAAAGAGGAAGCCATTTCTAAGCAGGCTCCACAAGCTCAGACGTTTGCACTGGGCCAGGGGTCTTTTAAAATGGAGTGTGGCAAAATGGAAGACTGTTCTGTGGTCAGATGAGTCACGAATTCTTTCACGATTCTTTATGGAACACTGGGACGCCATGTCATTCGGACCAGAGAGGATATTAACGCTCCGTTCAGAAGCCTGCATCACTGATGGTATGGGGTTGCATGAGTGCTTGTGGCATGGGCAGCTTGCATGTCTGGAAAGGCACCATTAATGCAGAGAACTATGTTCAGGTTCTAGAACAACATATGCTCCCATCTAGACGTCATCTCTTTCAGGGAAGACCCTGCATTTTTCAACAAGATAATGCCAGACCACATTCTGCAGCAATCACAACATCATGGCTACGTAGGAGAAGGATCCGGGTACTGAAATGGCCAGCCTGCAGTCCAGAACTTTCACCTATAGAGAACATTTGGCGCATCATATAAAGAGGAAGGTGCGACAAAGAAGGCCCAAGACGATTGAACAGTTAGAGGCCTGTATTAGACATGAATGGGAGAGCATTCCTATTTCTAAACTTGAGAAACTGGTCTCCTCTGTACCCAGACGTCTGTTGAGTGTTGTAAGAAGAAGGGGGGATGCCACACAGTGGTAAAAATGGCCTTGTCCCAACTTTTTTGGGATTTGTTGACGCCATGAAATTTTTAATCAACATATTTCTCCTTTAAAATGTTACATTTACTCAGATTAAACTTTTGATCTGTCATCTATGTTCTATTGCGAATAAAATATTGACATTTGCCATCTCCACATCATTGCATTCCGTTTTTATTCACAATTTGTTTAGTGTCCCAACTTTTTTGGAATCCGGTTTGTATGTCCAAACTCATATATAACTTATATAAAATATAAAAAATGTTCACTCTTCTCACAAAATTAAGTACACTTATTCTCAGTAATTAGGGCACCGTCTGAGAGTCGGCATTCTCAGTGCACCGTCACTACATCGGCTCAACACTACATCCCACAAAGTTGGCGGTTTCCGAGATGCTCCCACCTTTTGTCTGCTACTTTATTATCATGTAACTCTATTACATGTTTATTTATATTCTCCATGATATATATATATATCATATATTGAAAATATAGTGCACTGAAAACCCGTAGGCCAAACCCCTTATCACAGCAACCATTATTACACCCTAAGCTGTATTATTTAGTAACTACAGGGATTACATATTGTGGGGCTATTCTTTGGTTTGTAATAACACTTTTGGCCCAACCTTGTTTAAATGGTTAATTAACCAAGTTATAATACTGTTGTACTTCTCCTGTGTACTTCTCTTCCAGACTAATCCAGCACACCAAGGCTCTGATGAACTCTGAGGAGAAGCTGTGCATTAAGGTTCTCAGAACTCTACAGGAAATGCTGATCCGCACTCTGGACTTCAATGACAGGGTCAGACATTTGGGCATAATATATAAACAAGTGTACCTTTGTGTTCCTTCTTTGTTGATCCACTACTAAGACTTCATGTCTTTTCTAAAGGGAATTTCTTTAAGGAAAGTGCTGCTGCAGAATTACCTCTTCAACAAAAAGGCAACCAAAAGTGATCTGGCTGAACTAGGAGCAGGTGTGTTACAAATGAAATGAAGTTACAGTGACAAAAGTGTACAGTATAATCTGATATATAAAAGTGTTTTTGTTAGTCTGAGTCTGGGTTTTATGGTGAGCATGTGTACATGTGTGTATGTTTGTGTGTAGGTGGAGAGGCAGAGAGAGACTGGGTTGCTGTGGCTGCAGTGCAGTGTCGTTTAGACAGAGAGGGCGGCACAAAGCTGTTTACTGACCTCATCATGAGCACGAAAAATGATAAGATCTTCCAAGAGAGTATCCAACTGGCCATCTGTCTTCTGGAAGGAGGCAACACCGAGATACAGGTTCAGACAGCTTGGGGATAGAATTACTGATCATTGATGATTCTGTGTTTTTAGTATGGCTGATTAAATGTTATATTGACAAAAAATAATTAAAAAGTATTTTCTTTTCTTTGTTTTCTTTCAGAACTCATTCTACAAACTAATGATGGGGGATAACAAGTCTGAGAAGTTCTTCAAAGTCTTAAATGATCGCATAAAAAATGCACAGATGGATATCAAAGCCACCATTTCAGTCAATGTGGGCGAAATGAGCAACAAGGCCAAAGACGAGAAAGATCTGGATCCAGGTAAAAAAATTTAAAAAACAAAACAAAAAACAGAAGCAAAGATTTATCCCAAAGTTTTCAGTCATTCATTATAATACAAATATAAACAGTACAGTAAGTACAATACATTTTTTGGAATCTACTATGGCAAAATATATTTTTTGGCAATGTGTTTTTAAAAGCTAAAAGGTCCAAATGGCTACAATATCTTTAGCCAGCTAACAGCATACCATGCTGAGAGGACATGAGTGCAGCAACACTTTCCAGTAAGAATCTGGGATAATTAGAAAACTAATTTCATTGTTCTTCCTACAGTGGTAAAACAATGCTGTGCTATGCCATGTGGCTCCTGTGCTACGTAAACCAGCCAGTAAAATGTTTTCTCCCCATGTTTTACCCATAAGAGGAAAATTAGCATGTTTCAGCAAAATAACAGGGTTGTAAAAGTGCATTTGGGTAGTTTTCACCTCACAAAATCACATACTTATTATTTATATTGATATACTGCATGACACATGACATAGCATATCAGAAAAAAAACAAAAACATGAATTCTGTCTCCTGTTAGCAGGATCCCAGCCGTTGGTGTTTCATCCAGGTGGAGTAGCTCAGTATGGGCATCACCCCTCCATTGCTCCTGCACAAGCTCTGGCTCCAGCTCACCACACGGAGCAGCAGGAGGTAGAGACCGAAATGGGCCCATCAGTGGTCATCATGAAACCCATTCTGCGTTTCCTCCAACTACTCTGTGAGAACCACAACCAGGACCTGCAGGTCAGCCCAGCTTTACTACTCAGTGTATATACCTAGTCTGTCTGATCTAAACTAAATGTCTGTTCTTGAGCAAACTCTTAAAATATGAAACAGAGGGCATTTGATAGCTTGCAAAAGAACTAGTAAGTGAGTAATGCAATAGCTGTTATACATACATATTATATCCTTGTTATAAGTTCAGCACTCAGTCAGCACATGAAACCTTATAGCTGTGAATAAAAAAATGTGTGAATAAAATATTTTTAATATGTGCATAATCATAAATCTAAATATTCCCAATTCCTGCTTTTCTTCAGAATTTCCTTCGCTGTCAGAACAACAAGACAAACTATAATCTGGTATGTGAGACATTGCAGTTCCTGGACATCATGTGTGGGAGCACCACCGGAGGCCTGGGTCTGCTGGGCCTCTATATCAATGAAAACAATGTGGGTCTGATCACACAGACACTCGAGACGCTCACAGAGTACTGCCAGGGACCCTGCCAGGAGAACCAGGTTAGATGATCGATCATAGAATACCAACCGAGTACCTGAGTGTTCTGAGAAAGTTCTGTTGTATGAATGAATATAAACACCCAGAACCTGCTGAAGTTTCTCTTCTCTGTTCTGTCTTTTTGAAGACATGCATTGTCACTCATGAATGCAATGGCATTGATATCATCACTGCTCTGATTCTGAATGACATCAGCCCCCTGTGTCGCTATCGTATGGAGATGGTGCTCCAGCTCAAGGTGAGGAGCAGGCTCTTCCATACAAATATGAAATAAGAAACATAAGAAAATAAATAGAATTGATTTTAAATGATACAGTTGATATCTGATAAATGATGTAGTCGGCACAGTTGGTCTTATCATGGGGAGATTACTTTTTTATCACTGGTTACCACAGCCATCCATGGCTGGAAGTCCAAGAAAACACGTCTGGTCTCTCTCTATTGATTACTGACAGTGCATTAAAGCATCACTATGTAAAAATGTGAAAATTAGTTCTTTTGTGCTACTGGGCTCCTCCTACAGTTTGGGAGTGTAATTTACTTTTACACCACTGGCGTAAATACAGATCACGCTGGTTGAGCTTCACTCTTATGAACAGTTATACATGTGCATTTGTTGACAAGTAAAACAAGAATGTGAACTGAATGTAAAATTATGGGATTTTACACAAAAAATATGACAGCAAAAATCACAGTCAGAAATTATACTGATACTGATATTTGAAATTTCCATAACAAAAAAGCATTTCAGTGACATGCATATTAAAAACAATGTGCTTATTTGCAGGACAATGCCTCCAAGCTCTTACTTGCCTTGATGGAGAGTCGCCACGACAGCGAGAATGCAGAGAGGATTCTGTTTAACCTACGACCTCGGGAACTGGTCAGTCCACCACCTGACTGTGCACTATAAGGGAGAGGTATCAAACTCATTTAACAGCTCATCATGCTGTGTGTCCACTAGGTGGAAGTGATAAAGAAGGCTTATCTGCAGGAGAGCGAGTATGACGAGGCAGAGGTGTCACCCAGAGAAGTTGGCCACAACATTTACATTCTTGCACAACAGGTACACCATTAAGATTTTACTACTACATGTACTACACGTCTGACCACTACTGTTTACATCATTAACATCTGACCACTACTGTTTACACCGTTAGCATTCTGCCACTATTATCTGTAACAAGTTATCATCTCTGTAACAAGTCTATCAAGTGTCATAGCTATTGATTTTGAACATGCTACACTGGATGTAAAGGGGTAAAGTTATGTAATGGTCTTTGGCTGAACTTTACTAGAGGAAGTTAAACCTGTCTTATTCTGTGTAGCTGGCACGGCACAATAAGATTCTTATTCATCTGCTAAAACCGCCAAAAAGGAGTAAAGAAGAGGAAGAAGAGGGCATCTCTTCTATGGTAAGGGTTTTGGAATGGCAACATAATTTCCAGATTTCCATGGTTGTGACAGCTTTTCCTTTCTTCTGTCCTAAATGACATTTATGTCTTTTGCTTTCACTGTAGCTCAATCTGAACAACAAGCAATTCTCCCAGATGCTGAAATCCTCAGCTCCAGCTGAGATTCAAGAGGAAGACCCATTGGACTTTTACGACAAACACACTGCTCAGATTGAGGTACGGTATTTAACACTGTTTTGATTCATTTTCAGTATTTTTCACTTTTCTGGGCCTGATCTTTGAGTGCCCTGTGCCCTGTACTGAAAACACCTCAGCTAATTAAATGTCTAATGAATGTGTTGAAGGGAAAGCACTAAAATGTACTATAAGATTTACACAGTTCTCATACCAATGCATTAACAGTTATCTGCATAATCTAGTGAAGGTTACCTGGGACTCAATATTATGTTATCAGATTGTTCGTGAAGACCGCAGCATGGAGCAGATCGTGTTCCCTGTCCACCCCATCTGTGAGTTCCTAACAGAGGAGTCAAAGGTACGCGTCTTCAACACCACAGAACAGGACGAGCAGGGCAGCAAGGTCACACACTTTTTCGAGCAGGCTTCCTTCCTGCACAATGAGATGGAGTGGCAAAAGAAGCTACGCAGTATGTACTGAATTTTTTAACTTCCTTCTTCAACTTCACACAGCAACAGCCTCAGTCCACATACTTCCTTCACTTCAGATGTTGATTCTGTATCTCTCAGCTAGTCAACAATTGTTTATATAGAGTGTCTATTAGGGGGATCGCAAAGCACATGTTGTATTTACACAAGTGACGTAAAGGTAAATTACACTACGCTGCTGTAGGGGGAATTGGCAAAAAATACCAATTGTCAAATTATGCTCTTTTTTTTTGTTAGTGCTCTGATTGGTTGCCCAGTTATGTGCATTATGCAGAAGTAGGCAGGCTGAAGTTGTTTGGGCTGAGGTCTCACTATGACAAATTTGTTTTATGCAGTGAAGTTCACATGCATAGCTGGAGTAGTTTTAAACTTTGAATCTGTACAGAACACTCTTTTGTTAAATTATTTTGTTCAGTTACAGCTCATTTTATTTACAATATTAAAGGTAATCCTGTAGATTTAATACCATAAAATGCTTTTAATATAATAGGGAATAGACCAAAGTGATTTTGTTTAAGGGCTATTACAAATCAGGAGGACAGCTGTAATGACCATATTCATGCAGTGGCATTTAACAGAATCTGTTGTCCAGGGCATTTGCTTTAAGGTAGCATTAGGTGTCCTTCACTAACTTTTGTTGTTGAAGCAGAGTCTCCATTTGTTTTTAGACTAGGACCGTGTTTATTCTGTGGCTTGAAGAAAATAAGTGCTCACCACTATGCTCATCTCTTAGGTATGCCAGTGCTGTACTGGTTCTCTCGGAGAATGACACTATGGGGCACCATCTCCTTCAACCTGGCTGTCTTCATCAACCTCATCATTGCCTTCTTCTACCCATATGACTCTGGGCAAAGTATATAATTACAATTAATACCTGTTATACAAAATCTGATGTTATTTTAATCAGGAAGCTACAATAATGTCTTACATATTGTTGAAATGGGATCAGTTGAATCAGTTCTAATGTTAGTTAAACAATTTAGGCCAAGTCAGTATCAGAAGACAATACTGAGCTCATACTTAAAACAAGTTATCAAATGCATTGTCCAGACAAGAGAGGAAGTAGTACTTTTACATATGTCAAACCCAAACCCTTATGTAACAGAGTCCTAACAGTTTACTGTCTACTGACTCTTCCCAGGTGCCATTGACTCTTCGCTGTTGTTAATGCTGTTCTGGTGCTTTGCTGGACTATCAGTGGTGGGTCTGTTCTCCCAGCGTTACGGCCTCCAGCCCCTCACCCTCGCCATTATCCTCCGCTTTATCTACCACCTCGGCATCGGCCCAACTCTCATCCTGCTCGGAACTCTGAACGTAAGTCTGTAAGATGTAAAACATCCCCCTGCCTTTAGTTCCACATGGTTCAGAACTGCATCCAGTTTCAGTCTTGTAAAAAACACAAACATTATATGTTCTATATAGTTGACATCTGTTGACATCTATTGTGACTGTGTTATAAGTGGAGTCTGTGGTATCAGAAGTGGGATATTAAATGATGACATAGAATGTCCACTTGTAGATTTTATTAATATAATAATAATTGCATTGCATTGTTCCACTTGTTGTATTATACATTAAGAAAATTAGGGTACTATATTCAGTTCAGTTCAACTTTATTATCATTATACTAATACAGAATAATAAACAAAACAAGGGACATGGTGCATAGACCATAAGGACAATAGACAATAAATACAAAAATGTGCATGTGCAAATGGGTGCATGAAGGCAGAGGTGTAGTGAAAGGTGCGAACTGTTACTGTATTAATAGCAAAATGAATAAATATACAGATACAATTGTTGTGTGCATAAATGGAAGAGTGCAGTATGTTGAAGTAAGGTGTGCTGAGGTAGACCAGGTTCAGTGTCTGTAAACTGCATCACATAGGCATACAGGTACGTTGTGTTTTTAATGGTGTCATCAAGCTATCAAACATCCATTAAGGTCCAATTGCAAGCCTTACATGAGTTTTACATTCCCTTTCCCTGTGAATTGGTGTATATTTGTACCTTTTCAAGTCTTCCCCCCTTTTTTAAGTCTTAAAAGTACAAGTTGCACCAAAAAACTTTGCAAACCTCTGAAAACTGAAAATTAAATGTTCAGGTGTATGCTAACAGTCATGGTTCTCTGTCTCTTGCACAGCTGATCAATAAGATTGTGTATGTGGTGAGCTTCGTGGGTAATAATGGTACATTTATCATGGGTTACAAAGCCATGGTGATGGATATGGAGTTCCTCTACCATCTGGGCTACGTGTTCACCAGCACACTGGGGCTGTGTGTCCATGAGCTCTTCTACAGCATACTAGTGAGTGTCTCATATTTATGATTTCTATTTTACAACACACCACTCTGTTTTATGAATACTACTGTATTATAGTAAAGTAGCACTTTATAGCATTAATTAGAAGATCACTGAATTATTCTTAATGAAGACTTTCATTTTAGTTTACTCATCACTTTATGTAGTTTTGCTAAAGCTGTGTTCTACTGGTAAATGTGTTATGCCATTAGACTGTCTAGATATGTCTGGCTAATTACATCTTTGATGCTTTTCAGCTATTTGACCTAATCTATCGAGAGGAAACACTTTTTAATGTCATCAAGAGTGTGACACGTAACGGCCGCTCTATCCTCCTCACCGCTGTGTTGGCGATTATCCTGGTCTACCTTTTCTCCATTGTGGGGTTCCTCTGCCTCAGGGATGATTTCATCATGGAGGTGGACTATCTGTCCAATAATAATAACACAGGTGAGGTTGTGGGTGGTTAGGTGTTGGAATAGAAAAAGTGGAATTTACTAGTGCAAGTGAATCAAATAGTTCTGCTGAATCAAGATTTGTGCTAGTGAACCAAACTGTGTAGGTGAATTTAGAACTTGAGCTAGTGAATCAAGTTATGCAAGTGAATCAGTACTTAAGCCACAATTGACCTGGAAATAGATCACAATATGGATGTCAATTCACTTTTATATCAAAATACATATAATTGAATTAAGGAACTTAGTAGGCCAAAAACCCTGTAACTATGAAATCTGAACTTGAGTGAATCAAATTGTTCAAGTGAATCAGTACTTGTAAATGGAAATGCACCAGTGAATCAAGACTTGTGTTAGTGAATCAACCTGTAATCCAGTGAATCAAATTGTAGCAAATCACCCTTTAGTGAATTAAGACTTGTGCTACTAAATCAAGACGTATGAGATCAAATTGTGCCAGTGAGCTTTGCGATTGAATCGTGCAAGTATTTTGAACAAATCATAAGAAAAAGAGGTGACATTTACAAACAGGAAGAGCAATATGATCATCTTTAATTAGCTGACTGTGTGATATTCAGGTTCTGAGAGTTCTGTTGGTAGCTGCAGTGCAGATGGAATGGATTGCAAAGAAGAGACTGGACTTCTAGTAGCGCCAGATGGTCAGTCTTTTACTTACTGTCACTTAATCATGGATTCAGCTTATCATATGAGGTTTAAAAAAATGGCCAAAGGTTAGTGAATTAGTAAAACAGTTTGTTAGCAGTAAAGCTTGTAACTGGGCTTTGTTGCTGCAGAAGAGGAAGATAACACAGAGAGGGCGTGTGACACACTGCTAATGTGTATCGTCACTGTGCTGAACCACGGACTACGAAATGGAGGTGGAGTAGGAGACGTTCTGCGCAGACCCTCGAAAAATGTGAGAATTCACAAACACTTGCACACACTTACATCTAACTTCTATCATATCAAAATAATATTTTATTTTAGCTTTGAAATATTTTAGCTTCTCATGTTTTTTTTTTTTGTTGTTGTTTTTTTTTTTTTTTTTTTACAAACAACAGCTACCCTTTACATGATATGACCATTTTAGGATTTACTGTATTAATTTAATATAAAATCTATTATTTAAAAAATAACAATATTTGAATTTTTTTTCTCTGTAATAAAAGGGTTACACTACAGGACTGTGGAGTCATCAGATCTTTGTACTCTTCACACAACACAATTTATCTTTTGTCAATTGGGAATCTTTTAGTCATTGTGGTTTGCACACTACACAACTGATCAGTGATACAGGGTCATACAACATCTCCAGGTGAAACCTGTAAGGAGTTCTTCAAAACCATATTTTGTCACGAAAAACGCTAGAAAACTGATGTGATGCTATTCCGAATGCCCATAAGAGACAAGCAATACAAGTTGTTTGTGATCTGATTTGCAGTGAAAACACACAGAAGAAAAAGATTTCTTCTACCTATGGTTTTTGATTTTTTAAGCTGTTTTTGGAGCTCAGCAACAAAAGCCTCATGTCAGCCTCGCAAGCCCCCGAATCACGTCTTTTAGCAGTTCACCAGAGCAATCGAGCCAGCGCTGAGTGAATGCCGATTTGCCTCTTGTGGGCAAGCTCCACAAACAGTTAGCTCAGAAAATCTGGGCTAAAATGTTGTAGTGTGAACCTGACAAAGGTTTTGCTATGTCATTCATTATATTCTTGTAAAGAGTGGGACAGTAAAGTGTACAGTGTAATGGATCATCACTCTGTTTAACTTATCAGGAGACCCTATTTCCTGCGCGAGTGGTGTACGATCTTCTCTTCTTCTTTATTGTCATCATCATCGTACTAAACCTGATCTTTGGTGTGATTATCGACACTTTTGCTGACCTGCGTAGCGAGAAGCAGAAGAAAGAGGAGATCCTTAAGACCACCTGCTTTATCTGTGGTATGAACTGCTTCCTATAAGCTTCCCTGTCCTGTCAGGGTTTCCCACAGTTTAATGCAAACTGAACTTTCTGACTGATGTGGTCTCATTATTTTAAGGTCTTGAGAGGGACAAGTTTGACAATAAGACAGTATCTTTTGAAGAGCACATTAAATCGGAGCACAACATCTGGAACTACCTTTACTTCATTGTGCTGGTGCGAGAGAAGAACAAAACCGACTACACTGGCCCAGAGAGCTATGTGGCCCATATGATAAAAGTGAGTTATTTACTGATTCTTCTCTAAATGTTGGTCTGTTACATTATGTGCCCATCAACAGTCTAATTTGAATGAGGTGATTAAATTGACCAAATTTGCTTTTTAATAACCATCATTATTTAGAATTTGAGTAGGAAGTAGAGCGGGTTCGCAAGCAAAATGTGAAAGGACTAGCTCTGAAGAGTAAGATTATAGCCATGAACAAAAGCATCTCTCCTTAGTACTTTGCTTCATTGGATGCAACTACACATAGTCTATAACTGTCAATGGCAGTCAATGTAAAAAGAGTCCATCAATCAATTTGGACCCTCATCATCAGCCTGCTTCTGCACTCGTCAACGTTAGTTGCTTGAATGAGGCTGAATTTAGCTTTTTATTTGTAGCCATAGACATGCGTGTTACATTATGAAAAGTAGAGGCTACACAGACTCTAAAAATACAGTCTCTAAAATTCAGTTTTACACTAGAATTGCATTTCAGACATAAGACAAAGACATACACCATAGTGCCCTCAAATGCATAGAGATCTATTTTGATCACAATCTGTTTTTACTGCCTTCAGTAATGATGTCCCTTGCTGTGTCTGTAGAACAAGAACCTGGATTGGTTTCCACGCATGCAGGCCATGTCTCTGGTGGTGACTGAGGGGGAGGGGGAGCAGAACGAGATGAGGAACCTGCAGGACAGGCTCGCAGCCACCATGAAAGTGGTCACTCAGCTTACTGGCCAGCTAGCAGAGTTGAAGGAGCAGGTGAAAATGACTGCTCTTTCCATTGTGTCACTGGTATCGTTGATTGGACTGGCCGTTGGTCATTGACTGTTTGGATTAGCGGATTAGTGACAGTGGTTACTGTTGAGTATTACAGTAGAAACAACTAGACATATAGTAATTATAGCAGTGTTAATAATCATAAGAAAATAATTTGTGTTTGAGTTTTGAGTTTTTGAGTTTTGTGTTTCTCACATAAAATGTAGTTCAGAACTGTCTTGTTACTACTGTATCTTGTGTATTTTCTAAAAATATTATTTATAGATCCGCCTTACAATTACATTTGTAGCATGGTGTTCAAAATGTAATGCATTATTTTTAATAATTTAGTGTGAACCGCTTTTATAGTTGCATTTGTGTTTGTGTTTTGCAGATGACAGAGCAGAGGAAAAGGAGGCAGAGAATGGGCTTTGTGGATGTACAGGCGGGCTCCAGTGCCTCATTGCCCCCCAGTGCTGCCGGAGGAAACCACCAGATCTACAAAGCTTCATAATACCAACTCTCCTCCTAACTCACTGGTTATTCAAATGAGCACATGGAACTTTAGTTTTAGCCCCAGAGAAAATGTGATGCTGAATAGCTGACATGTAGATATTCGGGTATTGGGAATTACATGTGTGGGGTTTTACTTGTGGAAAGCTATTTTTGAATGTAGGCGGTCAGGCTGTCTTGAAACAGGTGGCACTGAACGAGACAGAATGTTACAGGTTTTTATCACAAAAGGAAAAAATAGCATGTTCACATGGGAAGTTTTTTTTCTTATTTCAAAGGGATGAAGATGTAATATATTTGAATGCAATTTTTACTGATTAACTTATGTTTTGTAGAGACCAAGTAATCACCACACACCTGTGAGTGTGTTCACTGTACTTGATGTGAAGACCTGAAGTGCCTAATGCTAATATTTACTGTATATTGTCACTGTCACACAAAAAATGTTTCTCCTAAAGGGCAACTTTACAAACGAAGGAAACCCTTTAACCCTTAATGGAAGGCTATGTAAGAAATGTGGAGCATTTCGGTTTTTCTATTGGTCCATTAATTCATCATGTAACAGAGATTAAAATTATAACAAAAACTGGACAGTGGCAAAATCTAAGATACAAAGTTTACAGATAAGCCAAAACATTAAGACCAAATAACATTAGTGATCCCTCAACAACAGTTGGCTCTCTTTGTCAACATATTAGAAAATGTTGTTCTGGAGTATTTATATTGGTCCATGAATCATGAAATTTTGAAATGATGTAAGGGACAGCCATGATAAATATATGTAGTGGTTTGTCTGTTAACGTTTTAAGCTGAATAGGGTGACTCAATGTGTAACATATCTACGTATACAGTAGACATATTATTAAGTAATTAATTAAATAACTATTTAATAATGTTTTTTCAATATTCTGTTCTTTCCCCTTAATGCTAGAGAAATACTGAAGCTTGGATTTTGAGTTTATTTCTAAATAAGCAGAATGTATTTATATACAGGCCCTTTCTGAAAGGTGTTGTGGGTCTGTAATGGTCAGTGCTAGTCATTCAGCAGCTCCCCTGCTGCTCAATATTAGACTGTAGTCATGAAGGTCTTTCTGAGTATTGCACTGAATAAAACTGTGTGGGAATTGGAACCATCATGTCTGTATTTTCTTCAAGTGTATGTATCAACCCATTTAGATTGCCAGAAATTGCTTATTGCATTTTTTCACCAAATCCTGTCTGTTCTTTAAGTATTCACACAGTCATGTCAATAGAACAGAGCCTTACATAATGCGGGCTAATTCAGGTTTAAAAAAAATATATTTTAAATGAACAAACATGACCAGTCTTCATCTGTACTCAAAAGAAAAACAGTCTATCAGCTCATTGGTGTCTATGGGTTGGTGGTTAGGCTCTGGGTTTGAACTGACCTCTCCCTCCCTTACTGTGACACACTTGAGGGTGGAGACCGTTAACTGCACTCGACCCTCAACAGCACAGCCTGGCCACTGTCTCTGTGCTTCTGCTAATGGTCAGACGTTCGTCCTCAGTGCAGGTCAACAGGTAGGCCGTTATACAGACTTATTACACTGAAGTAGCGCATGCTAAAAATTTCAAATGAATGTCCTTTTGGTCATCCAAGCTTTTAGATGATTGTTCACTTACTATGATTAAATATGACAGAGAACCACTAAAATGAGCTTTGACATTGTGTATACACAGTCTGATGCAAAAGTTTGGACGCCTCTTTTTTAAATGAAGGTACAGAAAGACATTGCTATGTGAATTTTACATAAATAATTTCTGCATGTTTTAAAGCACAATTGCTATTTATTTTATTGTTTGAACATATTGGAAAGCATTCTTATATTTAACATGTCATTATGTTAAATTATGCAAATAAATAGTAAACTCTTATACTTGAAATTGAATAGCAATGTGTTCTCTAGAAGATGTGAGCTTATGTATACACTTTACACAAAACAATGTAAGATATTTATATATATATAATAGTAAACTTTTATACTTGAAATTGAATAGCAATGTGTTCTCTAGAAGATGTGAGCTCATGTATACACTTTACACAAAACAATGTAAGATATATATATACTGTATGTGTGTGTGAGTGAGTAAAATGTATTTATTTATTATATGTAATTTATACATATGCATATAGTTCTATATAAATACACACTCTGAAGTGTCCATATGCCTTTATTATGCCTAATGTTCTTATCTGATTTTGTAGTTTGATAGGAGGCGACCACATACCACAACAATACGCCCTAGGCAAAGCCATCTGATTTATCTTCTGACCACAATAACAGATGAACTGCCATGTATGTAATGTATAGGACTTTTAACCGTTGGGCCTAAAATAGTAAGTGCAATGGGCAACAGAATTACACCAATGGCGCTGTTTCCACAAAATGCAAACATAAATGAAGAACGTTTCTCAAAAGCCTGCTGCATTTCGTGGGTTAAATTTGTACAATAACACTGTACTCCTCTGCTGAGGAGAAATGTGTGTGTACTGTCTGAATTGCTCCGTTAGGGATGATTCTCTCCATAATCAGAATTGAACCCTTATCGGCGCTGTGACGTATATCTCACGTTTTCAGCTGCGTGCTCGAGCCTGATAAACACGCGAGCTCAGCCCCGCCCAGAGCGAGGGCCTCTTTACGACCAGCTTCAGAGGACTTAGAAGAAAGGTCTAGAATTAGCTGGAAGTGAAGAGCACTTTCAGACGAATGATGTAATATCTACACGTTCAGGATTCCTCTCAGCGTGTTATTGTTTGTTTACACCGAGGTGGGCAGTAGTCTATACCCACACTCAACGAAAGTAGGTCTGTTGATCAGTTGATAACGTGGCTACATGTGCAGAGGAACAAAAGTAGCAGGTCTTAAGACTAGCTACATAAGTACTGCAGTGCAACTTCTGATGGTTTCTGCTTCTGAACCTCAGAGAACTGCAGAAGACCTTATTTACAAAAAAGTTTATTACGTACAAACACTTAAAAATGTAATTTAAAAATATATTTTTGTTCATTGTAGGGAAACGTGATTGACCAACACAAATATAACCCAGCTGGCCACCCAAATCAATAAAAAACAGCGTTATCTGGTTAAATATACGTTGTGACGTCCGGTAAGCACAATTTAATGAAAGGCCAACCAAAATCCAACGTCTTTCAAACATCACATGCCAACGTCATATGTTAACATTTAATTGTCAGACATAATGACCTAATCCCAACATCTGCTGAACTTCACTGTAACTAATGCTAAGGTCTACACAACGTGACATTCTCACATTTTAGAGCGTTGATACGCTGTTGGTTTGAGTCAAGGTGTTTAGTATCCAAAATTGAACGTCTGTATAACGTCCGTCCAGTAGTGAACTAGTGGCAGTGAGTACACACACTCACCCAGAGCGGTGGGCAGCCAACTCCAGCGCCCGGGGAGCAGAGAGGGTAAAGAGCCTTGCTCAAGGGCCCAACAGTGGCAGCTTGCCGAGCCCGGGAATCGAACCCACAACCTTGTTATCGATAACCGCTGAGCCACCACTGCCCTTTCAAAGGAGGTTTGCGTTGGCTGGGAATGTCAAATTGCCGTCCAGTAACTGCTGGGTACCGTTTTATTTACTTTCCAATATAATGATCAAGATGAAACTGAAGTAAACGTATTTTCTTTGGGGACTATTTTTCCTTCCAACACCCTGCATGTATCCCTCCACCATGGATGGATTTAAAAATGAAAAAAATAATCGCTTTCTGTGATGTAGGTTTTACAGGCATTTAGCTCTAGAGATGCCTCTCTTACAGAGCTTTCCACACCAAACCACTCTAAATTACCTTGTTTAGATTTGTTTACTAGTTAATGATGCAGATATTTTCAGGGTAGGGAAATTTCTCCTTTAAACAGAATATTTGAAGAACAGCATGTTAACCAGTAAAAGCTCTTTTTTCAGATCATTTTGCTTCTATTTTGTCATTGTAAATGTTATTTACTGTCATACTCAACAATATAGTTCTTTCTTCTTGTTTCAGCTGGTAAAGTCATGTCTGCCATTCTGCATCACTGTCCATTCCTGAAGTCCGCTCCAGGTCCAGCCCTGAGGAATGTAGGGGGCTTTTTGGGCCTGGCTGACCGATGCCCCATCATTGTGCGTCAGATTACCGTAAAAGCCGATCAGAGCCAGGATGAAAAAGGTACACTACAGCTGTTAAAAGCAAAGACCTATATTTCTACGTTTAATAACATTTGTATGTTTCTAAGATACACCCTCAGTGGAGTCTATAGACAGTGCTACTACATGCTGTATTAAGTTTCCATTGACTTCCATTCATTATAAAGACATGTTGAAAATACTATGTCCAGCTATGCAAATGTTGCTGTAGCTCAAATAATATATATGCTTTTATTCCTAAACAAGGCTTGTTTAGTTTACCTTTAACTCAATGTCATTTTACTGCATGAAAGGTCATTTTATAAACAATGAAGTTCTAAAGTTGTTTATTTAACACAGTTAAAGCTTGAAGCTTTATTTATTTAACTTAATTTAATTTGAAGTATGTATTTTCTGTACAGGTTTGCTGCCGCATAAGGAAGCAAAACGCCACTTGGCTATCTCTGCTGCTCAGGTGGCTGTGTCCCTGACCAAGTCCTGTCCATTTGTGTCCTCTAAGATTGGACTGGTCAAAGCCAGTCCTCATGTTCAGGAGGATGTCCAGCCAGAACTGACCAGTACTCATGAGGAGGAAGGTAAAGTACTAACTGCACAACAATGTCAGTTTCAGACTACAAATATTTGTGGACGCTTCTAATGAATGCATTAAGCTAATTTTAATCCCTGTGAAGAAATTTTGCCAGATAAACATGAACATGTTGGCACCATGCCTAATGCCAGGCTTGGACTAGAGGAGTATAAAGTCATCCAACATTGATCTGTTGAGCAGTGGAACTGTGTTCTCTGGAATGGTGGTGCTCCACCCAGTACATTTGGGATGAGTCTGGGAGTTGGGGAACACCACTGATGCAATCAAATCCAAATCATGCAAATGCTCTAAAATCTAGTAGAAAGCCTTCCCTGGAAAGTAGAGACAGTCGAGAAGCAGGATCAAAATCAGTGAATGAGCAGGTGTTCCAATACTTTGGCATATAATATGGTATATTTTACATTTTCCAAATTGTTACATTTATGAAATAAACTAAAAAATTATTTGCCAAAGGGTATCAGATTTCTCTAATTGATTCTGTGAAAATGAAAAAAAAAACAATAATATGTTGCAATTATTCTTTTTTTTATTAATTTATTCAAATTATTGGCCTTAAGATTTTAGAAAAAAATATATAAATTAGATATTTATTTTACTTTAAATTTCTCACAATGTTAAAGTGTTCTCAGTCAATTTAGAATCATATACACCTATTTTGTATCATCCTAGACTCTAAAATGTTGTTTTGACACTGGACCAACATGTATATTAAGACTTGGATGTTTTATAAAGCAGTGTATACAGTATATGATATACTGGAAAGATTACTATACATATTGTTTTGCTGTTTTTCTCCCGTCTTTATAGGAATGATCAACTCTCTGTTTTCTGGTCTACAAGGACTTCACTCATCCTCACCATCTCACCTGCTCAAGGATAACATGGGTCAGTTCATCCTATTTTTATTAGCCATAAACATAAACACAAAGCCATAACGCACATCATTCTCAGAGGACTGCTGTTGTTAGTTCAAAACTAATTATGTATTTCCTCACACATTTAGTTGGGCCCAGTTTTGAGTATGATGACTTCTTCACCCAAAAGATCGTTGAGAAGAAGAATGACCACACGTACCGTGTTTTTAAGACGGTGAATCGCTATGCAGACGTCTTCCCTTTTGCTGAGGACTATACTGTGTCTGGACGACCCACCTCCCAGGTGTCCGTCTGGTGCAGCAATGATTACTTGGGCATGAGTCGTCATCCACGAGTCGTTAAAGCTATATGGTCAGTTCTTTAAAGATCTACCTGAGAAGAACATAATGACTTTGTTGTTTACATACAAAATTCCAGCGCAAAGAATATGGATTTTGAAAGCATAGGAGACACACAGCATGTTTCTAATGGTTAGGCACATGTATTACTACTTTATCATTAACTACATCATTAATGTGATTATGTGATCTGTTTGTCAGGGAAGCTTTGGAAAAACATGGCGCTGGAGCAGGTGGCACCAGAAACATCTCTGGCACAAGTAACTACCATGTATCTCTAGAGAAGGAACTGGCGCTTCTTCATCAGAAGGATGCAGCCCTTGTCTTCTCCTCATGTTTTGTGGCCAATGATTCCACCCTTTTCACTCTGGCAAAAATGCTTCCAGGTAATCATCATGACAGCACATAGTTCATGACCACAGTAGATCAGGGCTTCCTACGCTTTCTGTCTTTCGGCTTTCAGTCAGTCACTTTTACTTTTGGATTATCTGACCATAGATTAACACTTCATATAACCTCTGTTTTAGGTTGTGAAATTTATTCAGACATGGGGAACCATGCCTCCATGATCCAGGGCATCAGGAACAGTGGAGCCAAACGCTTTATCTTCCGTCACAATGATGCTAGACACCTGGAAGAGTTGCTCAGTCGCTCTGACCCTAGGACCCCAAAGATCGTAGCCTTCGAGACAGTGCACTCCATGGATGGTGAGTACACAGCTCTTTCTGTAGAAACTTTCATTCCACCAATAAATTTCCACCAAATGCAGTCAGTCAGACAAGACTGGGTCTGCGTCTGAACCAATTAGCAACTAATCTCAAATTGATTTGCATATGTGGTTTTTGACACTGTATGACATATTGTTATTTAATAAAATGGTCAAATGTACAGGCAAAACTGTAAAGAGACATGGTGCATATGGGATCTTTAACTTCATTCTCATCTTAGGCGCTATCTGCCCTCTGGAGGAGCTGTGTGACGTTGCACACAAATACGGCGCCATGACCTTTGTGGATGAGGTTCATGCAGTAGGCCTGTATGGGGCACATGGAGCAGGAGTTGGAGAGAGAGACGGTGTAATGCACAAAATTGACATTGTCTCTGGCACTTTGGGTAGGTAAAACCTTTTAAATAAGGTGTTACCTTGAAAACTAAAATGCTATTTTGATCTGCTTAAGTTGCTGAAGTTGCTCAAGTCTAAACACAGATGTTGGTGTATTTTGCAGGTAAGGCATTTGGTTGCGTTGGAGGCTACATAGCCAGCACTGCTGCGCTAGTGGACACAGTGCGCTCCTTTGCTGCCGGGTTTATCTTTACCACCTCGCTGCCTCCCATGGTGTTGGCTGGAGCTGTAGAGTCTGTGAGAGTCCTGAGGAGTCCAGAGGGTCAAGCCCTACGCCGGGCCCACCAGAGAAACGTCAAACATATGAGGCAGCTGTTGCTGGATGCAGGTCTGCCTGTCATCAACTGCCCCAGCCACATCATCCCGATACGGGTCAGTGCTTTCGTCTCTCAGAGTCTGAGAGATTACAGAGTCTGCACAGTATTCAATACTACTTTATTTAAAAGCACCTTAACCTTAAAGTTACTCATGGTGGTAACTTGCAAATCGCCACAGCCCCGCAAAAATGTATATATTTAAAAAATATATTATTTATCTGAATAGAAAAATCTTCACTTTTCACTTTTTGACAATGTAAATCTGACTGTTGTTCTTTACAGTTTGTCAAAATGTCATGAGTCCTCCAAGAATTTTCAGTTTCAGAAAACTTACCAAATTATTTAAAGTAGTTATTTAAAGGTTACTATTTTTATTTATATTGTAAATATAAACAAATATATTTTAACATCCACTCAATCAAAACAGTACTTGATAACTTCAACATTCAACATTTAAATTTTAAATTTAAATTTTTTTTTAATAGGGAATTTTGATTTTACATGTTACAGGCCCTGTATTAATACGTTCTGAGAACTGAATAATAATTATCAATTGGAGACAGGACAGAACTTTATAGCCCATCGACTATGATATGAAACCTAACCAGTGTGCTCTTATATACAGTTTGTATTCACAATGCATTATTATGTTTTAGGTTGGAAATGCAGAGAAAAATTCCAGGGTGTGTGACATCCTGCTGCAGAGACACAACATCTATGTTCAGGCCATAAACTATCCCACTGTGCCACGAGGAGAAGAGCTGCTGCGATTGGCTCCTTCCCCTTACCACAACCCCATCATGATGGACTACTTTGTGGGTAAGTGTGTTGTTTCAACTTGGGACACGTTTACTTACTGAATAATTCTGTTTCTAATGACTGGAAGAGGGGAAGTTAATCCAATGCCAGCAAAGCAGACACAAAACTAGGTGCTGGATGAGAACTAAATGTAATACTGGGCTGCTTCACAGAAAGTACTGGAAATGGCTGCAAGAACACACTAACTTACCTACAATTGTAAATAAATAAAATAGCTTTTAACATAATTAGCTTAGTCTGCTTTATTCTGTACAGTATGCTTTTATAAACTTCATTAGCCAGTGTTTATTCACCTGTGGTTCACAAAATCACACACTGTGAACATTAACATAGAGACACAACATCTATGTTGATCTATTATGTTCGTCTATTTATTAACATAGCAGCCTATAGTTTGCAGCTTACACAGATCACAGTTCATAAAGTTCATATTGGGGGAAGCAATGATATAATATGTTGCCATAAAAGGGTTCTTCCAGGGTTCTTTAGAATAAATACATAAATTGTTCGTCTCACTGATATTTTGTTTATGTATGGTTCTATATAGCACCCAAAGGGGTTACGCTATTGTTAGTCAAAGGACCCAGTTGCAGTACTGTAAAGAACGTTTTGCTAAGAATGTGGTGTTAACATGTGACCACTGTAAATATACTTCTTATAATTCCCACATCCCAGATAGAACAAGGCTTCAGTTTGGGATTAGGTAACCATTCGTATAGTTTTGTTAATGGTTGTGTGTTTTGTGTGTTGTGCAGAGAAACTGGTGGATGTATGGCAGGAGGTTGGGCTGCCACTGAATGGACCTGCAACGGCCTCCTGTACCTTCTGTGATCGCCCTCTCTACTTCGACCTCA
Source organism: Salminus brasiliensis (assembly GCF_030463535.1). Lineage (NCBI taxonomy): Eukaryota > Metazoa > Chordata > Actinopteri > Characiformes > Bryconidae > Salminus > Salminus brasiliensis. The sequence goes on from NC_132883.1 coordinate 13,668,951, forward strand.
TGAGCGAGTGGGAGAAGAGTTACTTTGGAAACATGGAGCCAACATATATTACAGTTGCTGCACAATAAGATCGATGGAAGGGGACAGAGAAAAGAACACAAAGTATATCCTGCTTACAAAACAACACTCAGATATCTTCATTTACATTGTCATGCACATTGCTCTGTGCTGCAGTTTTAGTGTCGCTAAACTGATTGCTATTGCTATTGCTGTGGCTTTTTTTTATAGACTACAGATACAGACTAAGAAATTGCAATTAAAGTTATTATATATTCATCCATACATATATGTATTTTATTCTGTGTCCCCTCTGCATAATAAAAACCTGCACATGGGCACTTTCAGAAATTATTTATTTACATTATTTTATGGCCAGTTCTCCAGACACAAATCACTTGTACAAAGCTTAATATTAACCTTAACCTGTGTCTAAAAAACTGGCCCTCAACATTATAATATTCTAATAAGTATGTCTGTGTAAGCATTATGTTTGATTATTGTCATGCCTTAAATTTATTTTCCCTCATTACTGTATTCATGCAGGAGTGCGTAGAGTGACACCGGGAATATGTGGCATGAATCCTCCTTGCTTTTTTGGACCACTTTACTTTCCTGAGGCTAAATGGTATAAGAAATAAAGCAAGACTGCACTCATCTCTAATCGTCTCTCTTATTTCTCTTCTTTTCTTTTTCACGTACGTTTCCTCTGAAGTACAGCCTAATTTGTAGAACTGATCGTGTTCATCTAGACAATGGCATTCTTCAAATGTAACCCCTAAAACACTGAGCTGGGGTCAGTGGCTTTGTAATGTTTTGTGATAAAAGCATATTACATATATTTTAAATATTACAGGGAAATGTGGAGAGAGCAGTATATTTGGTTATGAGAAGAAAAAAAGTCTTTTTGACCCTAACCCATAGTTTTGCTATTCATCAATTCAGACCCAGCAGCAAGGTGGTGCATGGGTAGGTCTAGCCCGTCCTACAAAAAAAGCCCCTCCACACGTTTGTGGTGAGCAAACTATGTTGGGCAGATCACTGCTAGCAAACTAGGTCTAGTTTCCTAGACAGGGTTTCACCCTAGTCTGGGATTACATTTTACTCCGGAAAACCTAAAAGTACTGATGAAATCCGTCCACTATAGCATATAGCTGACAACACGAACACGTGATTAAACCCTCCTGCAACGCGTTCAGCTACTCTTACAGATGGTCTCCCAACTGTGCAAGGTGCAACTGCGTGGTGGAGTGGAGTTCTTGTTATTACGGTATTAAAAGGCCACATTCAATATGTAATTTGCAGAAAAAGTCAGACAGAAGCTTGCATTTTACATTCGATGTTAAAGTCAGCAAACTGGTGCTCGAGTTTATCTACTGTACTGATACAGGTTGTTCCTGTGCCTGGACGTGGACACGCCCTCTGATAACTACGAGACCACGCCCCTCGTTACAATCTAATTTGAGGGCTTCTGAGGTCGCCAACCATACTTTACTAATAAATATCTATTTTATTTCAAGCAGTGCACAATTATTATGTTATTTCTATGTAAAAAAAAAAAGAATAAAGCAATAATAATGTCTATGTAACCTGATTTGAAAATGAAAAGAGTTAATCCATTTATTCCGTTTTTCAGTCAAACCAAAGGGAAAAAAACAACAACAAAGCGACAAAGCAAAATGTCCCTTCAGAAGTTTAATACTTTCATTATTTTCAACAGATAAAAAATAGCACTACTTAATACCTGTCTAGCTGAATGCAGCGCAACACCGTTGTCATTGGTTTTCCGCTGTGGTGTCCGAGCCCTGTCTGAAGGTGTAAAGAAAGGCTACACCGCCACCGTCCGGAGTCTAATAGAAATGCAGTGTTAAGTGACCTGGAGCGATGTCTCTCAGCAGGACACTTAAACAGTAAAAATTTCAGGATAAACCTTGAAAGATTCCTGCTTCGTTTCTAAGCATAATCCTTAATCCATAATCCAACAACAGTGAAGTGAGACAGCTGAGAACCACCTGCTTCCCTGTAGGCTCAGCTATAGAGTTGCATTTTATTCAGAGCTGATACTTCTGGACAGTAAATGAATATGAAACCACAGAAGCATTTTCAAACAGACGTTTTATTGTTAATAGTGTAGGCCAAAGAGGTCACGTCCATGTCCGAAAGTCCTTAATTAGCAGCAATGGTCTGTAAATAGAGAGCAAAAAACCTACAGTGAGACATCCCTTCCTGACTATGGCACTGGCAGTGGCACATTGGTAAATCCGACATATCAACAGTTTAGCAGTACATCACTGCACTTACACTGCTGATCCAGCTGATGTAGGAGGTGACCCGGGTGAAGACGGTGGGCTTCTTGGGGTAGTTGCAGCTCAGGCCAGAACCAAAGCTAACAATACCGTGGACTTCCCAGACACCATCGGCATTCTGGCAGTTCAGGGGTCCACCAGAATCACCCTGTTTCACAGGACACAGATGCATTATTAACCTAATACAAGAGTCCCCCAGCTCAAGGACTTTGCCTCTAATTCTAGTAGTAAACTTACAGTATGTGTTGACTCTTGAGGTGTATTTTAGTAAGAAAATAACTGATGACCAGCATGTGTGCGAGTAGTTCCTTCTTTTAAAGTAATTATTCTATTGTTAAAGGAGTACTGCTGAACCTATTTATGTATATGGTATCACTGCAGTATTGAAATCTATATTTCAGCAAAGGATTCATTTTAATTTGTCTAATATACAGCACACGTGTGATGCCCAATATTTACGTACATTGCAGCCAGAAACAATGCCGTCTCCTCCAGCACAGACCATGGTCTCCTTAACTTGGCTGCCCCACCAGTCGAACCTAGTGCAGGTAGCATGGTCAACCACAGGGAGCAGAGCCTGCTGCAGGATATCAGCAATAGGACCTCCAGCTGAAGAGACATGAGAGGCATAATTCTATACCATAGATCTGTATTGTATGGTATATATCCTGTACATTTTTACATACTATGGACACTATGGACAATTACATTCTACCTGCATGAACTTTCACATTACCACCAGGCATATTCTCCTAACGCACTGGCTTGATGTCACTTTAGTGATGGCTTACTCATTATGTCCAGTTATTCTTACTGTATTCTTATCTATATAAATCAATTTGCAATTAAATTTGAATTTGGAGCGTATATTTGTGTTACCCTTCTTGACAGTGTCTCTATATGTATTGTACTGCTTGTTTCTTATTTGTAGCATGCATTGTATTTTAGGTGTATATTATGTAAAATATGTTTATCCAATGTTAAGCAGCAGCCTTACTCTTTATGCGTCCCCATCCAGTGACGTAGCAGGGGGCATCGTGGGGCAGGATGTAACCTTCCTCGGGAAGACAAGCTGGTAGGATGGTGTCACTGATGGTCACAGGGTTAGCCAGCTTCACCAGGGCAATGTCATTGCTTTAGCACACACAGAGAAAAAGGTGGAGTTGTAAATATAGCTCAATATAATATTGTTTATGATCATATTAATCACATTCCCTGGTAACAATACCATCATATGACAACATATGCCATTGACAGCTAGTCTTATATACTGTCATATTAAGAATAGTTAATGTTTGTTATTTTATTCAGTAATAACATATGACGCATAGTAATTAGTAGCATGGTAATTAGGGCTTCATGATATTAGGAAAAAAATTACACTATAAAGTTTTTTTTATTATTAATGCATTCGATGCATGCGTATCAACATTGGAGTAAAATAAATAATATTGGTAATCTGCCACTGGTAGAAATGTCATGGAAAATGAGAGCAATGCGATCGCGACTGCAGTGCTGATATGACATATTTTGCAGCTCTATTGGTAATGAATGTACTGTAGTTATTTGCTTTAGGATTTTATGACTGTTCAAAGACAAGGTATTCTCCACTACTTTCTCTTTCATATACTGCTCTGTTCATCATCCTGGACACATCTTGGACACGGCCTGAAAACCTGTAAAGTTGCTCATGGTTAGCATCATATTACCATAGTATTGAAATCTGAGAGTACTTCTCATACATCTGCAAAACAAGTATGTTTGCAATGTGTATTGCGTGTTTCCTTTCTTTTACCGAATGAAGAGGGAGCTCCACTTCTCGTGAACAACGATCTTGCCTGCAGAGATAGCCACAGAACCGTCCTCAACCTCCTTCAAGTTGTGTTTGCCAAGCTCAACTCTGTATGTGTTGCTGCTGCTGCAGGGCCACAAGATACACACAGCCTACAGGGTCAGTCACTGAGAACGTCTGACCAAACCAAGCTGAGTCAACGAAAGAAACACACTCTGTAATCATAAACTCCATCATTTTCATATTGGCCTGACTTTATGTTTTGTTCTTTTTTTCACATTGCAGGCTTTAAGTCAGACTGATGAAAGCTACTCTGCTTGCTTACCTGATACAGTGGGCAGCGGTCAAAACCCACTGTGGGGAGATGAGGGTGCCACCGCAAGTGTGGTACCAGGCACCACTCCTGGTGTACTGGAGAGAGATCTATGGAGCCAAAGAAAGCTATGGTGGATGTCCATAAGCATAAAAACAGTTGATGTGCTATGCTTACGCTAAGGCGAAGCGTTGCGGCCTATAGCAATAATAACATCAGGATCAGATTATCAATGCAAAATGCAGTTTACCTGCCAGGGCCAGCTGTGAGGACGAACATCTTCACCCCCCACAACCCTCTTTACAATGGGGGGAAAGGTGGGGTTTCCACACCCATAAGCTGAGGAAGACAAGAACTCTCAGTTACAATGGCATTGATAATTATCATCTATAACTCATGTGACCCATATTATCTGCTAATACAGCTATAATATCATCTTAATGTTTTTGCAAAAGGCTGTATGGTTCAAATGGCAAAGGCTCCACATGAATCAGACATGTCAAATCCTTTATATCATTTTATTTATGCACAGTTTTTATTCATGTGCAAAAAGCACCACAACAAAATGAACTACCTGCCAAACACTGACAGCATGCCCCTGTACTAGGGGCATGCTGTCATGCCCCTGTACTGTCATATGAACACCTGCAAAACACAGAAAAGAAAAGGCACAGTCTGAGAAAATGTTGTCCTTTGCAAGTATGTTTAAAAAATGGATTCTCACCTCCGACGACCAGAAGAGCCAATACCACAAACTTCATCATGTTTGTATCTTCCACTCCTCATGGTTCTCCAGGGGTTTATATAGCTCAGTGCCTGTTTCATGTTCATAATACGGCCATTCTTAGAAGCTGGACCACCAAGTCACCTGGAAAAACAAACAAAGCCACCTTGGCAGGGCCTTACCTTGATCTGTCACCTGGTATATCTAATCAGAATGTGCTTGCACGTTGCTCTCAGCTAACATCTGTTAAGAGTGTAAACTATTCTCACCTTTGGTTATCCACCAACCATTAACCATCCATCAACCTTCCTCTGAAATTCATTTAAATAATATATATATATATATGCATTTCAGACAAACATTCTAAACAGTATTTCATTTAATTAGGCAAATGTGTTGTGTTTAAAGGCCGAAGTTCACAGAATCTGGAGGCAGGTCAGGTCAAATGACCTGATGGCATCTGTGAAATTCTCAGAGCAAGTTTTCCAGCTTTTAGATAATGTTAGTATTTTGGGAATTTATCTACAAGATTAAACAGTACTCATGGGGCTAAGCAATAGAATGTGGTGGGCACTTGATGGCATGTGTTGCGTAGTGTGTCTGATGGGTATATAAAATTGAAACTGACACCAGCTACCATCCAGTCACCATGGAGCTTGTGATCTTGGCTTTGCTCGTCGCTGGCGGTAAGAGGAGCACTGGTCTTCACTTAATAACCATGCTGATGTTTGCTATTCACAAAGCATTTTACCTTAGATACGTTTCCTATAGTTTGCTGTTGCTTATAGTAGTTTACTGAAGTCTAATGACAAGATTCAATGAATTAACATGATAACAGGATGTTTTTCATCATATATATATATATATATATATATATATATATATATATATATATATATATATATATATTGTCAGTAATTGTTGTAACATTATTGTCTTTTTATCCACATTTTGCACTCGATAAACCTCGTTTTCTCTCACGTATGTGTATACATGTCTGGGTGTCTGTCCTTAACCAGCTTATGGATGTGGGAAGCCTACCTACCCACCTTCTGTTAGCAGGGTTGTAGGGGGTGATGATGTCAAAGCTAACAGCTGGCCCTGGCAGGTACTGTATTAGATTTGCTATTGCCTTTCTCTCTTCATTTTATTATTGTTCTACTTAAACACATCTGTGCATTGTGTATTTTGTCTGCTTGAGTAGAGCTGTACTAACAATTAATACAGAATGTTTGTGTGCTGCAGTTAAATTGTGGCTTCTGAAATCGGAGACTATTAGCCCATGTTTGTTGTAACTGTAGACGGCTAACAAATATAAAGGAATAGGCTGTGACCACATATGCTCAACAGGGCTTGCAAATATTTATTGGCGTGCTGATTTATCATGTGCTTGATCATAGAAAGTATAATATGTAAGACAAATGTAGACCTTAAACTTTTAGATCTGTCCAAAATGATGTACAAAGCTACTTATGCAGATGATTCTAAAATGATTTTGTAATATTAAATTAATAATATTCATTATAATCAGGTACATTACATTAATTATCTATTCAGTGCAGTATCACTAAAAAGTTCTGTTATGCAGTACAATTACTCCCTATTCCTTTTGTATATCCCATGTAGGCCTCTCTGCAGTATCTGAGTGGCAGCAGGTACTACCACACCTGTGGAGGCACCCTGATCTCCAACCAGTGGGTTCTTACTGCTGCTCACTGCATTGGGTAGGAAAGCCTTTTTTTCCTACAGTTAAGTTTTACAACTATGCATCTTTCATGATGGACAGAACACCATACAATGGACTGTAGAATCTGTGTTTATTTCTGTAATAAATTAAACAAATAAAACAAAATAATACAATATGAATACAATTATTATTATTATTATTATTATTATTAATATCTGTTGCGTTTGGCCCAGCAGCAGTCGCACCTACAGAGTGTACCTGGGTAAACACAGTCTGGACACTGCCAACGAGAAAGGCTCCATAGCCATCGCTCCTGCCAAGATCATCGTTCATGAGCAGTGGGATTCCTACAGAATCCGGTTAGTGTCTTCACTGCAACTCCTTTCCATTTAGCTCAGAGTAAACGACATCCTCTACAGTATTCACATCTCTCACATCTCTCACTCTCACTCTTTCACTGAATATGTTATGTTCAAGCATCAGTTTTGTCTCCCTGATTTCAAATGTGTGGGTTATGTGTGTCCATTTCAGTAATGACATTGCCCTGATCAAGCTGCAGACCCCTGTGGAACTTTCTGACACCATCAGTCCTGCCTGTCTGCCCCCTGCAGGACAGGTCCTGCCTAACAACTACCCCTGCTATGTTACAGGCTGGGGTCGGCTCTGGAGTGAGTAGCCCTGTGTAGCAACAGCTAATCATATACAAAATATGCAGGAAAGTGTAAACAAATTAAAGAAACCTTTACTGCATGAAGATAATAATAATAATAATATTAATAATAATAATAATAATATTGATGTAAAGCACCATTTTAATAAAGAACCAAAAACAACATCTTAGTTAGTTAACTCCAGTGCCCGGGGAGCAGAGAGGGTAAAGGGCCTTGCTCAAGGGCCCAACAGTGGCAGTTTGCCAAGCCTGGGAATTAAACCCACAACCCTGTTATCAATAGCCTGGCGCTCTAACCGCTGAGCCACTACTGCCCCAGGAGAAGGATAGAGCAGAGAGAACCTCTTTTTGAGAACCTTGAGATGCTTTGTAAATGCTTTCACACAAGACACAGTTCAAAGTGCTTTTAATCAAAGCATAAAAAATGACATTAAATGTACAATTGAAAATGACAAAAAAACTAATTACACATTTAATTTTCACATTTTAATTCAAGGGGGGAACTCTGTACTTCAAAACATACAATATATTTTAGAGAAGAACTTCCACTGTTTTAAAACAATAAGTAATAGGATTTTTCTGTTGTTTTATTTATTTATTTATTTTTTTTACTTAATTTCCTTTCACTCTTTTTTGTCTTTCTCTCTGTTTGTCTCTCTCTCTCTTTCTCTCTGTTTGTCTCTCTCTCTCTCTTTCTCTCTGTTTGTCTCTCTCTCTCTTTCTCTCTCCAGCTGGAGGTCCTATTGCTGATATCCTGCAGCAGGCTCTTCTCCCTGTGGTTGACCATGCTACCTGCGCTCAGCCTGACTGGTGGGGAAATCTGGTCACTGAAAAAATGGTGTGTGCTGGAGGAGATGGACTGCTGGCCAGCTGCAACGTAAGTCCTCTGTCTTGCTTCTTAATTCATCACACACTCTCCTCAAATCACACTGAGCTATGAAATAGTTTTAAGTAGGCTTGTTTAGGTGATTTTTGGGACTGTATGTTATACTGCTATCTTAAAGGTAAGCAAAAATACCAAATGCAGGCTTCAAGATGGGCTGCTACTCAATTTGGCAGATAGACTACATTTTAGGATATTTTTTTTAAACCGAACTATTGCTTAATGCTTTAATAAGTTATTCAGCCATACACACCAGCTCTCTGCAGGCCAAATATTATTCATATTATTAGTGTCTAACAATTGCTGTATGTGTGTATACTGTTTTGTTCAGGGTGACTCTGGTGGTCCTCTGAACTGCCAGAGGTCTGATGGCACATGGGATGTAGATGGTGTTGTGAGCTTTGGCTCCAGTCTGGGCTGCAACTACCCCAAGAAGCCCTCCGTCTTCACCCGTGTTTCCTCCTACATTAATTGGATCAACAATGTGGGTGCACCATACTTTAATTACTGTGTTACGGGCACATTGTTCTCATATTATATTATTTGGTGTAAGCTTATTAATTTCAGGCAGTAACTGTTACTTTTTTTTCCAGGTGATGACATCCAACTGAACTGGACAAGAAAAAAAACCCATATAATCAGTAAAAGAGATTATGCCCAATGCCCCACCCCCCCACCACCATATTTGCTGTACAACTTGTACTAATTTAAACAACATTATCTATCAGTCACAACCGTATTAGTCATTGTAATTTAGGACAACTGACTTTTTACATGTATCATCTGCATGTCTAAATAAAGAACTTTTTCCGGCCTTCAGTTTCAGTGATTGATGTTCTTTAATAAAGTCATGTAAGTCTTCATGTATACATGATATATGGATGTAGTGCCATTTAGCTGGCATAATTTTCATAGAAACCCATTGCCAATAGAATGGGCTATTCTACAAGACACACCAATGAACACCATATCCAGTGCTAGGCGTCAGCTGTAATAGGATGTATGGATCCCAGGATTAGGATGTGATGCAGTGGCACTTCACGTTTTTTTTACTGAATGAAGGAGTCCTATCCAATACTCAGTCAACATTCAACATCAGCCCCTGACTTCACTAAAGCTCTTGTGACTAAACCCCACCAGACCCTCACGTTTATTTAACATTTAGTATAGTTCCACAAGAAGAGTAGATGCTGTTGTTTAAATATTTTTATTTTAAATAAATACATTTAAATGATAAAAAAAATAACTTATTGCGTAGCACAGTACCAAAGATAATAATGTGCCTTATATTGCTTTATGCATGACCTCAAATGTAAATTTTGAATAGTCTGCTTTTAAGCAAATAATTCTGAGAATTTTGAAAGAATAATCTTTGCATAATTACAATTTACCAAATGTGAAAGAAGCTGCTTTTAGCATTTTTATATTGATCAAATAAGGTGCCCCAGTCGTCAAAAGAGGAGTTTCTCTGTTCAGCTAGATAACATACATCTAGGGTCTAATCTGTGCAGTTGGAGAAGACCTGAGAGGCATTACTATTAGACAGTCCTCACCTTTGGGCTGATTGAGAAACCCTGCTTTGTAAGATGTCCAACACAACTGTATGCAACTCAGGCAACCCCGCCCTCCTGTGCTAGGATTGGCGGACTGCTTGTAAGTGTGATCTAGTAGCCAATCGTACTTCGGGGTAAGAAGACACAGCGGTTGAGGGGGCGGGGTTTTCAAAGTCAACGTTACCATGACGCTCGTATACAATTCGTCGTCTGGTGAGACTCCGGAGGTTTGGGAATGCCGCTGCTGTATATAGCTGCTTTTCCCTCGAGGAAGCTTAATTCGGATAATTATACATGGAAGTAATGGTCATTTTTAGTGACTAGACGAGAGTTAATGAAGTAAATCTGACCTTTATTTCAAATGTTATTTCTAGTTAATGTCGCTTTCACCTTTGGCTCAGTTTGCGTCCTGCTGACTGCAAGCTCAGAAAAACAACAGAGACACATTTAGCTTACTTAATACAAGACTACGCAGGCATCATTTGTCGAGAATGTTAAAGATATGTACCCGTAGCTAAATAGCACGTTTTTTTCTAAACAGCTTGAAATGAAGGCTTACCTCAAAACTTTAAACTGGGTCGTTAAACTCCAGCCCAAACGCACGACGGTGGGAAGACACAAGGATGCTGATCTCTGCCTACAGGTAGGTCAAGTGAAGAGGCTGTGAAACAGGTTTATTATATTTCTATTTCTTTATTTTTGTTTAACTAAACAACCTACTGTATTATCATTTTGTAATGTTTATTATTATTTATTAAACATTATTATTATTATAGCTTATTATTTAACATTATACTGACAGCCTCTTATCAAAGTGTCATCACAATCTGACTGGAATCTGGTACTGGAAAAAAAATTTAACCAGGCTAGGTTTTTTTTTACCTCAGCTTAGTTTAGACAAAAGTTCTACTAATTCACATTTTTTAGTTCTGTCCTAGTTTGGCCAACAACACAAAAGAGTTGAGTCTTTAATACATTAGTAAATGATCTGCAGCAGAAGTTCTTTAAAGATTTTTGTGTCCCTCCCTCCAATTTGTCTACTGCTTATTCCCATCTGACTGAGCCATTATTGGGATATAAACTTATGATCTCATCACAAGCAGTTAGACCATTGTGCCACCCCAAAAAGTAAATTTACTCTAGAGTGGTTCATCCATATAACTGTCTGCTTGTCGAGTGTCAGAAGAAATGTGATAGGGGAGTCCAAACCTGCAGATGGTTTTACAGTAAATACATTGAGGGGACACAGACTGAAAATCTTAAATCTTTAAATGAAACGATTCAGCTGCAGCACATTAATAATGTTTTTGAGAAGGACATTTGATTAAGTTGAGTAAACTCAAAAAACACTGTCATTGTTTGAAGTTGGCATGCTTTTAAAATGGCCTGTCTTTTAAGTTATAATTCATCATCCATTCTCAACCATTACCACGAACATTCATTCACTGTAAAAAGCATTAGTGGACACTGGCTTCTGACATATGCATAACATAAAGGAGTCATGCACGATTTTTACAGACCTCTGCAGTGTAGCAAGAGCAATTGAAATGAATCTAATCCTGGATGTTTTATTCTGGCCTGTCTTTTCCCAACAGAATGGGGGTGTGGATGAGCACCATGCTACTATTGAATGGAATGAGGGGGAGCACTGCTATGTTCTGAGTGATCTGAACTCTGTCCATGGCACCTACGTCAATGACTGTCGCATACACAATGCAGCAGTGCGCCTTACACCCGGAGATGAGCTCCACTTTGGATATGGAGGCTCAACCTACAAACTCTTAATGGAGACTGCAGACCCAGTAAGATCTACAACAACATATTACAAATAAAAAAGAATGGAAAGAACTTTAGTGTGTTAGTTTCTACTTACATTATGTGTCCACATGTATTCAGGCACCTCTTCTTTTATGTGTTTTTACTGACACAGAAGTGCCAACTAGTATATCAGAATTTTTAATTTGCAGAAAAAGATAACAGAGTATCCATGCTATTCCAGCCTGTTATCTGGATGGTCATTTTGCAGTAATTTGGTAAAAATGTTGCACTGTACATCCTCACGATTTCATGATTTCTTTGTCACTCAGCTCCCTATTCTGCCTGCCCAATCCACCGCACCCCCAGCCCAGGTAAAGAGTCATGCACGGTCCCCTCCTGTTACCCCTCGCCCCCCCTGCAGGCCAAGACCGGCAAGCGCTGGAGCTAAACGTTCCAGTTTAGGCCCAAAGGCTTCAGAGCTCTGGGGCTGCTCTCGTAGATCAGGTAGAATGCTTGTATTCGTTACTATGAGTTTCTAACAGGTGTGTATGAAAAATCAACATGCATTTGGGGCAATGACTGAATGAAGTAAATTTCTGATTGCTTAGGAGGCTGGACCAGCAGCACAGGAAGAGGACTTTCTCTCAGAAATGTATCTTCATCACAGAGCTCTCGCAGCATGCAAGACTTACAGGACAAGGTGGGTCTAACCCAGCAAGTTAACATTCAGAGGTCAAGAGTTAGTACTTTTGCTGTGGATTTAATTATATAAATACATGGTAAATACATGGTAGACAATGGAGCGCTGAGCTCTTGCTGGGAATTTAACTTGATGCTTGATGAGCTGGCAATTAGACCACTGTGTCACTCCAGAGCTGAAATTAAAATGTACTATCACATTCTTTCTAGGACACAGATACACTATATATACAAATGTTTGTGGACACACCTTCTAATAAATACTTTCAGCTGCTTTACCACTGACTACTACCACTGATGTGTAAATTGAGCTGTGGAGCAGTGGGACTGTGTTCTCTGGAATTATGGAGCTTCATCCAATACTTTTGGAATGAGTTGGTGTGGTAACACTCTTGTCATGGAATGCACTCAAGTGCTCACAGCGATGCTCACAGCGAATCTAGTAGAAAGCCTTCCCTGAACAGTGAAGGCTTATGCCACAGCTCCATGCAGTAAGGAAAGTTACTTACAGAAGGGCATTAACAGTAAACAAATGAAAGGAGTTAGGAGAACTTTTGACAATGACTCAGAAAAGGCTCTAATCAGTTACTTTATCTCTTACGTTGACCTGAATTTCTACAGTGTGTGCAAAACTGCAAAAACAGTTTATCATATCATACCATGTTATTTTCCCGTGTGTTACCCCAGTTGTTAGATGCAGGATTTTATCATCTTACTGTATTTTGCCAGTTGCATAGTATTTGTTTACTACGTTTTGGTGCACAACTTAAAGTAATCTTTTCTCCAGTCTCACATACACACTTTTTCTCCAGGAGGAGAGCTGGGTGAGGTGCGGCGAGGAGTTGAGTGGTTTGATCGTGTATGAAGGAGAAGGTCAGAGGAAGGAGTGTGTGATGGCAGCTCTGAGGGATGAGGTGTCAGCGCTCAGGCTGCAGCTCAGTCAGAGCAGTCAAAGCACCCAGAGTGACCTGGACATTCGAAACAAACTCAACAGCCTGGCCAGAGACATTCAGGAGAAAAAAGAGGAGATCCAGCATCTAAAGGAGCAGGTAGAGCGTTAATCTTGCTCTCAGTTTCTGAAAACCACCTGCCTAATATTGTGTAGGCCCCCTTGTGCCACCAAATAGCTCTGGCCTGTCAAGTTCACAAGACCTCTCAGACAAGGTGTGCTGTGATGGGCCTCTATGGATCATATCAGTGAGCCTTGGGCACCCGTGACCCTGTCACCCTGTACCCTAGACCACTTTTGGTAGGTTCTGACCACTCCATAACGCATTTTCTGACTAAGTTGTCAGCCTTCACAATTTGGCTCATGTCAAAGTAGCTCAGATTTGTGTGATTGCTCATTGTCCTGCTTCCAGCACATGATTTTCAAGAACTGACTTGATGCATAATATGTATATCCCCCCACCTGCCACTGTAATGAGATGATCAATGTTTACTTCACTTGTCAATAGTTTTAATGTTATAATTGATTTACTATATATATATATATATATATATATATATATATATATATATATATATATATATTTATAATCAACACAGCTTTGTTTAACACAGCTTTCCTCAAGTAAATTCAGTACATCCCTTTTTGAGTGTACAGGCACTTTTATTCAGTAGAAGACTTTGACTATAGTGTGTATCCTGTGTGTAGATGATGGAGATGCAGAAGAATTCTAGTGAGCTTGTTGCTCAGTCTATAGCAGAGAGAGAGCAGAGGATCAGCAGTCTGAGAGGACAGCTGGCTAACCTCAAGAGTGAAAACAGCAAGTGTACAGGTGCCAGGAGTCTTTAATACCCTTCTATTGTTTTGTCTGCAGTTTTTATCTCTACCCTTCCATTACATAACTGTAGTGCTATAGTTTTCTGTACTGCAGGCATTTTTTCTTGTATTCTTCCAAAATTTTTCTACTTATAGTGCATGTGGGGATATCTCTGTCATCACCACTCTGGGCCAGAACGCTGCTACTGTTCTATATAAATTTAATGGAGCATGCACAAGAGCTCTCACAAAAACAGCATAACACTGCATAACCAGTCATATTTGTGTGAAGCCCTTTAATATTACCCTACTGCCTCAGTCCACATGCTTCTTTCACTTCTGGTGAAAGAAAAACCAATGCACCTTCAAACAGGCTGTTTTTGTTATTGTTCCATGACTGACTTACTTTAGACTGATTGGCTCCAAAGGAAGGTACCATGATGAATTTGACTTATATGGTGTGTATAGGGGAGTAAATGGTTTATTCCAGTACTGGGAATTTGTAGTTGAATGTAGTACATCAAAAACAATATTTGTAGATGCAAAGAACCTCTAAGACCTGGCCTGTAACTCACTCATTAACTCACTCACTCACTCATTCACGTTTAGCAGGCTCACAAGTTCCCTGGTTCATTGCACCAGCGACACTGTGTGCCATTGGTTTTATGATATAGGCTCTATAAAGTGTAACACCAGTGTACAGTGTAATATAGAATGTATGACTCTCATACTTTATTAGTGTCAGATAGTTCTTTAACATACTGCATATGTAACATAGTGGTTTGCAATTCTTGTTTTAGCACTGGCGAACAGCCTGCAGAAGGATCTCTTATCTCGGGAAAAGCAGACACTGAAGCTGGCTGCTGAGGTTGACAAACTCAGACAAGATGTGAGATATAAGGATGCCCAACTTAGCAACATGGCTAACAAGGTATGCCTACTCATTTTTCTCAACTTGCTGCTGGCATTTATGTCTACTTTGTTTCACAGCCCACTTTCAGAAGTGAAACATTCTCACATAGTTTTCACAGATGAAAGAGAGTGAGAAGATTCAGGAAGAGTTTCATGCCAGAGAAAAGGAGGTGGAATCACTCAAGAAGGTGCCCCTTAATGCAGCTACATACCATGCATTCTACACTTTCTGAGCTCTGTGATTGGATGCTAAATGATATGTTTTGGTCTACAGACTGTAGAGAGGTTGGAGGGGACTCTGAAAGAGAACAAGAAGGAGCTGAAGCAGCAGAACACGGAGGGAGACGTCCTTAAACACAAACTGGAGCAGATAATGCAGGTCAGAACATGCAGAGTAACTTCCAAATTAACTTTCATTTATGTATGATTAATGGTAGCAGGATTATAGCTGTGTTCTCAAACAAGCAGCACTAAGGGTCTCCATCCTCTCTGTCTGGTGGGGTGTAGGAACAAGCTTCTCTTCAGACTGAGACTGGAAGAATGAAGCTGCTGCACCAGCAAACACTTCAGAGGGAAGAGAAGGCACAAACAGAACTGAGACAAACACAGACAAGGGTGAGGGAGTTGAGATCAGTTTAATAAAACTGATGACATTGATGATGTCTATCATTGAAAGACATATTATTCATGCATGAAAATTGCTGATTTTTGTTTCAGCTTGAGAATCTGTGCAGTCAGATCACAAAACGCATACTCCTTACTTCTGAAACAGTATTAGAACAAGAGGTGAGTAAACAAACCATTATAGATCCATTAACCAACCATTTGTCCATCCACCCATCTGTGCATTTAGTCATTTAGTAGTTCAATTAAACGCTTCATATTCCAATGGAAGTGCCTGGTGTTTGGTGTGTAGGTCCTGGAGCGTTTGTCAGCGCTAGCCGAACAGAAGGAGGAGTTTAGAATCAGAGTGCAGGAGCTGGAGCAAAAACTGCAAGAACACACTGAGAACCAGAGGCTCGTAGAGGAAGACACTGAGAAACTCAAGGCCAGACTGACTGAATGGCAGGTATTATCAAATCTATTCGAAATTCCCTAAAACATAGACAGTGCTGTGCAAATGTTTTAGGCACATGTGGAAATAAAATCTTCTTATCTGAGCAGTATGTGTATATTTACTCAGTAAAACACTAAAATTGCAATGAATATAAATAACATGTATACAAAATGTAGCAGTTTTATATCTCTGTGTTCATTTAAGATCCTTTGGGTTTTGTAAGGTGGGGCCTCTATGGACCATATTAGTCATCACCATCAGGCCTTGCCTTTTCAGAGATCTTCTGACCAAATTGTCTAGCCATCACAATTTGGCTCATGTCAAAGGGACTCAGATTTGTATGATTTTTCCTGCTTCCAACACGTCATCTTCAAGAACCGACTGTTCACTTGATGCATAATATGTACATCCCACCCCTTGAAATAATCTTTAAGCTCTCCTCATGGGAGCCTAGTATTATTTACACTGATCATCCATCACCTGGTCTGGACAATTAGTGCTTAATGATGCTAAATCAGGTGAGCTGGTAATGGAATTTAACAAATCTAGGCACTGAATAGGGCCATCCAGGTAAAATCTGAAACCAAGATTTGTTCCTCAAACTAGCTCATGTACTTTTAGATCTCATGTACTTTTATAAAAAATTATAAATTTGTCTATTTTACTGCATATATGTTCACTTGCATCTGTTCTGTTTCAAACAAAACACATTGCAGAGATAATCAATTTAATAATAACATACATAGGAAAATATCTAATACCTAATATAAATATGTATGTGCGTGTGTATAAATGTGTTTCTTTTTTGCCACTGTGTACAGAGTCCTGCACAAAAGGTGTGCATAGTGGATGCATTACAGAGACAAATATCTGCCCTCCAGGATGAAAAGGTGTGTCCCGCTGTCAGCTGGATTCAGACTCACACACTTTCTGTTCTGAGTAGTCTACACACACAGCTGCAGGACACTGCAAGCAGACTGCTGGCGGCAGGGATGGAAGTGTCAGAGAATACTGGAGGTAAGAGAGAATGCAGAAAAATGGACAACAAGAGACTATAGTAAGGGATTATAGCAGAAGTACTAAAAGCAAACCTGTTCTTATACTGCTGCAGGACTGTTAGGGGCCATACAGGCTTTGTGCCAACAACACCAGGAGAGGCAAGCAGAACTCAGGAGTCTGAAGGTTTGCAGTTGTTTTGTTAAATACATTTAATTTAATTTAACAAAATTAAAGCAATGGTTGAACCAAAAGCCAAATTTTCTGCTTTCCCTAAATGACCAGACAAGATATGGTTGGTGTTTGAGTTTGCTTCTGTAGTTTTGGACTGGAGCTACAAAGCTAATGTGGAAGTAATTGAAGATTATAAATAGCAGTTTAGTGTCTCCACAAAGTAACTGATTATGGTGCATTAACTAAACTAAACTTCATTTAGTTTCTAATAAAGTTCTTTCACATATTAATAATTTACTTTTTTTTAGTTCTGCATCAATATTATGAATTGTATTATATGCATGAATTGTAATAATAATAATAATAATAATACATATTGAGTTGAGCCAACTCATTAGTAAATCATTAGTAAATAAGCTAGTGTAACTCTCCCTCAATTTGTTTACTGTTTATTCCCATCTGCAGGTTGGAACATCCCTATCACATGACTGACATTGACATTTGTGACTGTGATTGACATTTGACAGTGCAGCACTGTGATCTTTGCTGGGATTTGAACTTACGCTTGATGATCAGGCATTTAGACACAGTATTACCAAACTGCTGTCTTAAACATCACCATATTGAAGTCTCAAATATAATCATATTTTGTCAGTTTCAAGGCTGTAGTTATACAGTGTCAAAAACATATTAACTCAAGTGCAAATTACTACATTCGAGGTAAAATGACATTTTGGCAAGATTTTTGGCTGTACCATCATTTTAGGAAACACTTATACCCAATTCAGAACACACACACTTACCACTGCTGTCACATTCAATTTGGCAGGCAGAAAAGCACCTCCTTGAAGAAAGAGAAGCTCTGGCTGGTGACCTACAGGACAGACTGGAGGCCATGGGACAGGAACTGGAACATCAGAAATTACAGGTGCTGCCACTTACTCGTAGTTACATCTTACCAAGCCTAATTATATGCAATTTGTCAGTGGCCGGGAGCACAAACAAATGTAGTAAATAAGTCATAACAGTTCAGCAAATGTTATTTCCACTGCCACTGTGACCCAGTGTTGGATTCATTCTGCAGGTTGCAGAGAAACAAGCGGAGATGGAGAGCACTGTAAAGCTGCAGCTGGAGAAGATGAAGACTGATCTAGAGTCAGCCCAAACAGCTGAAGTGAGTCACAACTGTTATGGCGTGACTGGGTTAGTTTGAATAACTCAAGGCCCAACCCGGTAGTTGTGCAGCAACACTAAAAGAGGCCAGATTATTGTAGAAGTTGTACATAAGAAAAAGTACAACTCAACTACCTCACAACAATTTGATTTCCTTAGATTGAAATTGGATTGCAATTCTTTGAATTTGTTAAATTTAAGCCCTTCTCGTACATGGTTACTTTAGGATCATGTACAGCAGCTCCAGAGCATGCCATTTTTTTATATAGGGCAATTTAGTGTTTTTTATATGGGGCAAATAAACACTTAATTCAGCAAATGCACCCTAATACAAAATAAATAAGTTTTCTCATTAGTAGAGGTGTCTGGATACTTTTGGACATATTGTGTAACATTCCAAAGATGGCACAATTGAGTTGCCACCTTCTCTCTTCATAGGCTGCTTTACACTTGGAGATGGAGATGCAGGAAAAGGAGTGGCGCAACAAACTGGAGGAAGCAGAGAAAAGAGAAAGTGAGCTGAGGGAGAGAATCAGAGAAGGAGAACAACAAGACGAGCATTGGAGAGAGAGAATGAAAGAGGTGAAGGACAGAGAGGAAGAATGGGGGAAACGAGTGAAGGAGGCCCTGCAGAGGGGAGCTGAGGAGGAGAGAGAGAGGACCAGAGAGGAGATTGAGGAGTACAGGGAGCAGGTACAGATGGCTTTGGAGATTTACCTCTGCGGTATTTATATGTACTATGCTACTGTATTTACTGAATGATGTACTATACCAAACTAGCAACTGTGCATATGTGTAATACAGTTGATTACATTGATTTAATTAAAGGTGCGGCAACATGCTTACACCATTGTTGCAATGGAGAAGCAAGTGAGCACAGCCGAGCAAAGAAAGATAGAGATGCAGGAGGAGAGAGACTCGCTGATGCAGCAGCTCACAGGTGAGAGTGTGACTATTTTGTGAACCACATATCATTTTTATATATTTTAAAATAATATGTATAAATTATAATTTATAATAGAGCAATTTTACCTTATAAGCTTATATGTTATGAAAAGGAATACTACAGGAACTCAGGACTGTTTACTCATCCAGGTTTTCTGCCTCACCTTGCTTATTACATTTGTTAGTTCCTTATAAGTTTTTATACACTTGAAAATAAGCTGGCTTGCCAGTTTGAATGCCAGGTCATGTTGCTTCGCCATCAGCCTGAGAGAACACAATTGGCCATGCTCTCTCTGGGTGGGTAGATAGCTCTCTCCCCTCATCACTCCCATTGTGGTGCTCCTTTAGAGTCACTCGGCAGACTGGAGGTTGACAAACCCAGTGTTTCACCTGAGCAGCAGCAACTGGAACAGACAGTAACATCTCTCAGGTAAAATAAATCTCAACTGTGAACAGCAATGACATACTAAAGCCTATTGTGTACTTAAGAAGCTTCAACACAATCCATTTAGGATTCTTCTCAGAAAATGCTAGAAGACTGACTGTAACTAAGAGAAAGAATGTCTGTGGAAGGTTGAAGTTAAAATGCCAATGTCATTACTGCATCAGTTAGACATTTATATAAGAAGCGTAGGTAGCAGTCTGAAAAGTGGAGAGATCAGTTGTGAAGTAATAAATGTTTTTCACCTTTAAATTTTACTCATTTCAGAATGAGCAGTGTTGAAATTCTGGTCTTTACAATTGAGCTGATCAATAGTAAATGGACAACAATCTAGTAAACTTACTGACAGGACACGTCTCTCATTTAGGGCATCACTTGAAGCATCCCAACAGGAAGTGGCCAAGCAGGGTGAGGTCATCACCTCTCTGAGTCGTGACTTGGCGCATGCTCATGCTTGCCTGTCTGATCTTACAGGTTTGTTACAACCAGACAAAGTTTTTCTTTATGCTGTCGACTGTTTATGCCTCATGTTAACAAATGCATTTTTTTTATTCCCAATGGGCCTCATTCACCCATGTCTTCCTAAGACTTTTCTTACATTTGTTCTTGAGAAAAGTCCTAACAAAAAGTCTACCTAATATTTATGATGTGTTAATAAACAGTAGGTTTGTTTGCAGATATGCTCTTATAGTGATTGTCCTCATAGGTTGAACAAATTCTAAATAAGACAATATTGGTGCAGATATATATAAGTCAGAATCTTTGTGAAAACTGTGCAGGTGTGTTTTAAAGTCGAAATTCATTATTAGGAATGGTTGGTGAATAAGGTCCATTGTGCTGGGGTTTTTGAGTAGAGCTGCATAATATATCTAACAAGTAATGAAAGTTTACAGCTGGTAGTTAGCATTGTTTAAACTACATGCTTAAATCTTCATACACTTGCCTCAGACTACAAGGAGTTGTAAAGTAATATCCAATAGACTTGCTTATGCAGTTTCTATCATTGTAGTACAAATTGTGATCTTACAAATGTTAACAAAAAGGTCTAAGCACTGGCTAAGCACACAGCTATCATTCAGGGATTGCTTGTGGTGCCACAGCCATCAGTGGCTGGGAGTCCAAAAAACATGAAGGCAAAAGATACAGATAAAAATATAGAAAATTACTTAGGTAATAACACACTATTTTAATTATGGTGTGAAATGATATACTTAATTTGACCATAGCACTGCAATTTGGGCAAGCTAATGCTAGCAAAGTA
Organism: Salminus brasiliensis; assembly: GCF_030463535.1. Taxonomy (NCBI): domain Eukaryota; kingdom Metazoa; phylum Chordata; class Actinopteri; order Characiformes; family Bryconidae; genus Salminus; species Salminus brasiliensis. The sequence goes on from NC_132883.1 coordinate 13,690,058, forward strand.
AACTTAGCTAAATGAGCTGTTAGCTCCTGTGGGGCCTTAGATGTTTCAGTAAGGTGGTGTTTCACTGTCCAAAGCCTACCTACAGCCAGGACTCTCTAGAGAGCAGCTAAAAAGCAGCTATCTGTGTGAAATCAAGTCCAAAGCTTTGGAGTCCACTCCCAATTTCCAAATGCCTGGAATTTGGGAATGGGCTTCCAGAACCTACTGACATTACCAAAGCTGGGCTATTAGCTTTCTCATCTAAGCATGTTGAAGTGTCCAATGACATTGCATCTACAGTAGTTTCATTAAAAATTGGTGGGGCTTCACACAGCTTGAAGAAAGTAGTCCTAGCCATCAGCAAGTTTATCTTGGTAGCTTTGTACTTAAAATTGGCCATGGCAAAATTGGGAGACCTGGGTTTAAAAAAAAGAAATGGACAAAATTCAGGCTTCAAGATGGCTACCACTACTGTTTTTAGCAGAGTTACATACTTTTGTCAACGTTTGTGGGAGTACTGAGGAGTATTGTGTTGATTTTTGGCCAAACTTCAGTGATTTAATGATCTTTACAACAACATCGGGAAAAAGCTTCAGTCAGCATTTGTACATCTATGTGTTGTTAGTAAAGTCAGTTTTTGTGCTCAGGGGAATTGAGTGAGCAGCAGAAGATGGAACTGGAGACACATAGAGCTTTAGTGGTGGAACAGAGGATGCAGCTGAGCACACTCACACAGAAACTAACCATGACCTCTCAGCTGCTGGAATCGAAGGATGAGGAACTGAAGGCACTGAGAGAGAAGTTGAAGTATGCTGGATGCATATACCAGACACACACAGACAAATATTTTATCCTCCATAATGTTTGACTAAGTTACAGTGGTGTATTTGTGTATTTATCTTGTTCTGTTTTGCTGCTAGCCAAATGGAGGCGGACTTGAAGAGTAAAACAGAAGGCCAGGAGGACACCAGTCTTGTTCCTCTCCTAACAAAACAACATACTAAGGTACCATTTCATAAGTTTAACTGAAACACTGAGTCATTTCTTCTTCCTGCTGCATAGCCTTTATACACATCTTTTAGCAGAAGGCAAATATAGCCTTTTGCAGAAATACTGATGATGTAGGCAATAATCTCATCTGTTGCTGTGGAGATGTCTGGTTTGAACATCACCGTCTGATGATAATCTGTAGCTGTAAAACCAATAATCTGATTAAGTGTTCTATGGTGGTATAGTGCAATGCACAAACATTCAATTAGAGTGAAGTAATGGTGAAGCAAGTACTAGTGAAGAGCTGGCAGTTGGTTATTCTGCAATATTTTCTAATACTTTGTTATGTGTCTCCTTGTCCCAAAAACATCACCAGTACTGTCAGATTTTACCCTACTAAATCCCACTACTCAATTTGGTACAGCAGTTGAGGTGCTGAAATAGAGTGGACTAAAACCAAAACACAATAGACTGGTGTTATCCATACCTGACAAGATTGATGCTGTCATTAAAGCAACACTATGTAGCCTACAAATGTGTTTTACCTTCAAATAAACAGTCGTTGCTACTCAGCATGCTGTGTTAGTGTGATGTGACAATAAGCTTGCTTGATTTATGTGCTTTTGGAGAAGCGGGTATGATAGCACACCTACCTAACGCTATTATAAATGATATAAATTATAATTTTAATATTACTCTACTGCGTCAGTCCTCATGCTCCTTTTGCTTTCAGTGATAGTTCTTTATATCTGAGCTTGTCTAGAAATGCATGCATTTAGTGGTGGCTCAAAGCGCAAATCACACTTCTTGACTCTAGGAGGAGCCAAGGAGCAAGAAATACCAATTCTCACATAATACTGCTTTAAGGCAAGAGATACAAGCCATCATTAAAAGGGTGAAATATGATTTTATTGTTTAATATTATTTCACTGCCAGCTGATGCATGATCATGTAAACACAGACATCTTTACAATTTGATGGAAAATCACAAAAAAGACAAAAAGTTTGTCTTGGTAAACTGAACTTATTACTACCAAGGACTCATACTACCAAGATAAAACAAAACACCTACACACATACATGCTTGAAAAATCTGCTTGTGGAATCATTGGCACTTTACCATAGTCTTTTTTTATTTTTGTGGACACATGAGGGTATGGGTAGAAAAAGGCACACACACACAAAGAGGTTTACTTAAATACAACGTCAGGACATTTCATGTTGTCTTTTTAACCATAGAAAAACAACCACTGTGCAAAAATCGTAATGCTTGTAAAAACACCAAACATTTAGAATGTGATTTGTTTAGATTCACCAGCAGCACATCTAGCCAGTCTAGCTTCCTTAAATAGCTTTTTAAATGTACTATCCTCAGCTCTCTTAAGTTTTTATACTGTTCTGTACACACACTTATAACTAGAAATATGCGTCTGCAGATATTCCAGCTGAGACTTTCCCTTTTCTTCCTGTGTTTCAGGATGTGGCTATTATGGTTAGTCCCAGCCATATGACTACACAGGGTTTGGTGGGCAAAGGTCATCGTCATGAAGAAATGCTGCATCAGCAGAAGAAAACGCTTGCTGAGATGAGAGCGAGGATCAGAGCTGTTGAACACAAGTGGCCCAGCAGTGAGTCCAGACAGTGGAGCTGCCTCTGATGAGTGCCGAACTGACATGTTTCTAGTTTTGTGGAGAAACACACAGGGTAATAGAGTTTACTGACCTGAACTCAGTAGTGATGAGGTTGTCTTTCTCTCCTGTGTCCTGGTGTGCAGAGCTGTTAGGCCAGCAGGGGGAGCCAGTGAAACCGGGCCAAATGAAGACTCACAGGCCTCAGAGATCTGCAATACGAAGGGGCTCTATCAGCTCTGTGGTACAAGTACAAGTGATCTTTTGCTTTGCAAAATCATGTAATCAAAAATATGGGGACATCTACGCATTCATCCTTTCTTCCGAGTAACTGTCTCTACTGTCCAGGGAGAACTTGTTTATTTCATGGTGACTGGACCAATAGAAATAGTGTAAAATTATGTGGAATATTGTGATATGTTACATTACGGTTACCGTTTTTGAGTTTACAGTTTAGGCTGTCAGCTATGCAGTGATCAGTATGTGCAGTATTTTCTGTATGTGCTGAATGCAGCATATGCTGTGTTAGATTTTTAACACTTATGGGTTTGGTTCATGCAGAGTGGCTTTGCCTTCCCCGAGGCTTTAAGTGAAGCAGCATTGGAACGCACAGCGAGGCTGGACATGTCTGACACTTTGGAGCTAAGCGAGAGGACTGTGAGTGATCTCTGTGTATGTGAGTGGGTGTGTTCATGTGTCTATCTGACTGTACACAACTGTACATCTGTAAAATACTGTCCTAAACCCAGTGGTAAATATAGTACTACAAATACACAGGACTGGGCATTATGAGAGAAACACTGTTCTATAAATGAGCAGTAGCAAAAGAGCTACAGACCTGAGTAGAAAAATTATATGTAAACCATAACGCAAGCGCAGCATGTTGTAAATCATAGGTGGCCTCTTACAGATAGCAACATAACAACAGATTATGGCGGCAATGTAATGACTCAGACTCAGTCTCAGATGGCCAGTATTGCTTGTGCTCTGAGACGACTTTCTTATCTCTACTACAGGAAATGGTTGGGTATTTTTGAGCCAGGGCTTTATTTGTCACACTCCTGTTTAATAACTGGCGTGGGCTAAGCCATTTGCTGCTGCACTGAATCACTGCATACGTCTACATAAGTCGACAGAATGACCTTGGAACTTAATGGGCATGAACTTTTTGAATATTTCCACAGCCTTTCCAAAAGTAATACATCTTGTGTAATGTGGTGCATCTACAGGAAATTAGTGCATTGTGAAATTGACCATTATTTAAAGGGCTCATACTCTTATTTTTTCCCCTATTTTTCTTTCTCTTTTTCCTTTTTTACTCATTTAAAAGTAATTTGTATGGATTACAAATAACACTTAGACAGATTAATATTTAGTTTAATACAGTATTATGCACACCAATATTCTCTGAAAGTAAACATGCAAAGTAAACATAAAAAGATAAATACAATAAATAAAAACTGTATTTTGGACTATCCATCTGTTCTTTAGTTTTAATAAGATGCAAAGATCCTGCTAAGGATAAACATCCCCACAACATGATGCCACCACCACCATGTCACCACCCTATTTCACTTTTGGGATGGTGTTTGTTGAGGAACAGTTGGTCCAGCAGTGATCACTGGATTGTTTAAACACTTAAGTATTATTTTGTAGGCTTTTCCTATCTTGTATGTCTCCTGCTCTTTGGTCACCATTCTCACAGCTTTTCTTCTGATTCACAGTCTGATCAATGCTACTTGCATTTATAGGCTCCTTTTAAAATCATTCACGGTTAGAGGTCAATTCTAAGCCGACTGTGTCCATATATTACATATGTGATGAACACAAACACCATTTTCTGTTAGAACTATTGTCACAGAATTGTTTCTTGCATAAAATCAAAATCATTTTTTAGAATTTGTACATTTTGAGGTGAGTCCTTTAAAACTAAAACAGCAAATAGCACAAAACATCTAGTTAAAACTAATGACTTTTGTTGAATAAACAAGCAAGGCACTGTGAGGAAATAAATCAAAGTACACTATCCTTTGTACACTATGCTCTGTATTGTACTACGTTCAGACTGCAGTCTGGGCTGAAAGTCTCCCTCTAACCAAACGGATAGCACTAAAGTGCTCTAGGCTGAATAGGTAAATATATGTAAATGTTGCTTTTTACAACATGAAACAAAACCAGCTAACTGAAAATGAGCTGTATTTGCAGCTTAATTTCCATATGGACTGCAATGATAATAAAGTTTTAAAGTGTTTACATAGTTCAACAAGCTGTTGTACATTAAAAAAATAAGGAAAATCATTTCCCCATGGTATGGACCTTACAGGCATTGCTGAATATTCTTTAGCACTTTTGTGATGCAACTGAATATTCAAAATGCATTAAAACACCTATCATATGCTACAGCCAACTAAGGGCTGTTGTTTTGTTCCCATAATGAACTGACCAAACATAAGCCATGTATCATTAAACTATCTGCTTTTCTGTTTTGAATTAGGCTGTTTCAGGTCTTATTGTTGGCACTTTATCCTCCCTGTTGTGGTAAATTACTCACTACAGACTCAGTCACCCAAATAAAGTATCAGCCCAAAACCAGCAGGCCATTGCACTTCCATTTCAGACTTGGACCGAGATTACTCAACAGAGACTCAGTTCCTGAGCCAGTAATGTAATGAATATAGATCTTGTCCAAAACCATCAAACTATTAATTTTTATTGTCCTCCTATCCTCACTTTAAAATTATTTTGTGTTGTTTTAGTATGTGGACTTGGCGCGAGCGCTGTGTGAAGTTTTGGAGCTGAGTGAGGGGCAGCTTTCAGGGTGTGTCCCAATAAAGCACGTCCCGCCCGCGGAGAGAAAGCGGTTGGCCTCACTCAGGCGGGATGACCTGGAGCTGTTCCGAAACCGACTGGCTCTGCAGAACAGCCAAAGCCAAACTACACACCTGCTACTGCAGCAGAGCCAGGCAGAGATACACACACTAAGGTGCTCAAATAAACATATATACATAACAAACAGCCGAGATGCATGTACTCATATGCTACCACCAAAAAGTCTGGAATCACTTGCATAAAACAAATTGGCATTTTATGTACAATTTAAGCCTAAAATAATCAAATAACCGATAACAGTTGCATTGAGTTTACTCAACTTAGTTTAGTCAACAGTTCTCCTAACTCATATTTTCAGTTCTGCATCTTTATTTGGTCAACGACACATTTTAGATTGTGTGTTTGGATATGGAGTGGTAATGAATGTGCAAGCACAAGCTAGATCTCCATTTTTCTCACTCTCGCTCTCTCTTTCAGGGAAAGCTTGACTGTGAGTCAGCAGCTGCAGGCAGCGCTGGACAGTGTACGTGCAGAGCTAGAAGGTGGAAAGCTGGAAAACAGCGCACTCCGCCAGGCCCTGCAGCTTGCCCAGACACAGCTTCAGCACCAACGAGACCAGCACTGCCCTAAGAGTCGCAAGGTAGACTAAACACAGAGGTCAAAATGTGTAGTGTAGGGTTACAGTAATGGTTTAACAATTTTAAATAAAAGATATTTAACAACTTAATAGAGTTTGAGGCAAGCGTATAATGATTTAGGCAAACAGTTTGCAAATGGAAATGCAATGCAAATTGGTGGCCAGAAGCCTAAATTACCTGTTATCTACATTTGTCTTATTGGAATGCAAATCACTTTTTATAGCCATGTGCAGTGCCACGGTTAGGCCAATTTAAAATGATTAGGTCAGATTAGAACTTCCCCTATCTCATGGGGGGAGGCTAGCCTGTTCTCAGACTCCTGACATGGAGGTCTCTGGTGCTAATTGTGATTTGAATTTATAATCTCCTGGCAGTTAGATGGTTTTACCACTCGTATACATAGAATAGACATCAGTTTTAAGTTGGCCTTCATTTTAAGTGTAAATGTAAAGAAACTAATTCAAATCAAACATTACTTTGCTGATTGACTACAATTGGGAGAAATCCTTGACCCTACCAGTTTAACTTCAAACACACAAAGCATGAGTACAAAGAGTGCAACACAGAGAAATCAGAATCACTCCAAGGTCTCAGACAGACACAGAAAGAAGGAGACAGAGACAGACAGGCAGACACAGTAAAGGCTCTGTAGATCAAACTGAAGAAGAACCATCAGTGGCCCAGAGGTACAAAGCGGTTTGAGTCTTTCACACAGAGCCACAGGCACCCTGTTGGCTCACCAGACACATGCTGCATTATTTAGCCCACTAGATCAAAACCCCTAGGTTCTGCTCAAGACATGCAAGAGCTCTGTTGTAGAGGCCCCAGCAGAGAAGGGCCTTGAGGAACAGGAAGTGTGCTCTGGCTCTATGCCTGATGGACCTCTAACAATGCTCTATTTCTTTGGGCTGAAACAGCAGTGAGGTCAACAGAAACAGGATAAATAGACGGCCTCAATATGTTGTGTAGTGTAAGGAACTACAGTATTTATGGTACTGGCCCTTATCAGAATAAGCTAAATTAACTAACATGGCTCACATAGCAATGACAAAATATTAACAAAAATCTGGGTGAGTTACAGTCAGGCGAAGGTCTCAAAACAAATGAGTAGGTGATCAGGACCAAGCACAGTCTTAAAGGAGGACCGAGCACAGTCAAAAAGGAGGTCTCGGAACAAATGAGTTGGAGATCAGCACCAATCACCGCCAGGAGGCAGGTCTCAAAACAAATGAGTTGGCGATATGGACCAATCACAGTCAAGTGAATGTATTAGAACAAATGTTGGTGTGGTGCAACAGATAACACCACTACCTGCCAGTGAGCTACCACACCACGTGGGAGACTGGGGTTCGATTCCCGGTCTGGGTGCTGCGCTACACCAATAAGAGTCCTTGGGCAAGACTCCTAACACTACATTGACCCACCTGTGTAATATGTGTAACATTGTAAGTCGCTCTGGAGAAGAGCGTCAGCTAAATGCCATAAATGTAAATGTAACAAATCAGTAGGTGATTGGGACCAATCAAAGTGAGGAGGGAGGTCTCAGCACAAATGAGTTGGTGATTAGGATTATTCAGAAGGATGTTTTAGAACAAAATGTACAGTATTTAGGACTACTTACAGGAAGGATGAATCCGAATAAGTGGGGTAGTGATTAGGACTAAGCATAGTAAGAAAAACAAATTACATGATGACTAGGACCTGTTGCAAAAAATAACAGGATAGTTAGGACCAATCACAGTCATGGGAATGACTCAAACCAAATGACATGGTAATTAGTAAATTTCTTTAACCAGCAGCTCACACCACAACATACATAATTCTGCCAGCTTTAGGATTTAAACAAAAAATATGAAGGTGTTAATCTTGAGACTCATGGCTAGGCTTTTAACCCTTAAAACCCTTCAAAAAGGCTTATTACATCCTATAATTTATTCTGCACAATACACATGGACAACAATACAGACTGGCTGAATTATTCATACATTATTGGAATGAGAAAACCTTTACATGTCCACAGCCAAGGAGAAAACCTTAGCCTTAAGTCTTGTAATTTAGTAACTACTGTTAGTTATTCTGTAACTTCTGTGAGACGAATATAAAAGTGATGTTGTGTTACAACAATGAGAAACTGAAGTGCAGACCTTTTAAAGAGGTTTAGGGAGACCTTTAGGGGTTAACATGGACCACATTTAAATTGATTGTGTGTTTTATTATGTAATTTCCCTCCAGACTGTTGTGTTAATACCACCATAGGAATTGGTCCAGCTAATCTGCAGGTTGCATCTGAATCATGTTGGCTCAGTAACAGCAAGTTACTGTCAGTTAAGTACTGTTTCATTAGGTTGCCTCACTAGCTTTTGCAAAAAGGGAATGGAGGAAGAGAGAGTTGTGTGTGGGAGAGAGAGAGAGAGAGAGAGAGAGAGAGAGAGATAGAGAGAGAGAGAGAGTTAAAGGGCTTTAATGTGTTTGATTACCCTCTGCTTTTTCCAGTTCAGAACACAGTGTCCGTACAGTTTAATGGCAGTGAAGTTGACCTCATTTAACATCCAGGAAATTACATCAGCCACAGGAAATGTACTCAATGTTTTTTTTTTTTGTTTGTTTTTTTGTTATAACTGATGGAACTTTTAAAAGGTCACTCCATACTTTTAAAATGCTTTTCGATTTTAAGGCCGAGAACATTGATAATGCACATTAGATAATAGGGTTCGAACACCCTTATGTGGCTTTTGGTAAAACATATTGTGCTTGTTGGGCAATAGCAATCTTTCAGCCAGTAAGATGTTCTGCTACCCCTAAAATAGTAATTCAGCTTCCTATTCACATGAATCTATCAAACACTCCTAATGTCCCAACCTTTGTGCATATTTTGAGCCTAGACCCATGACTAAGGGGTTAAATGAAACACAGTGAAACACCATGGAATACAAATATACATTTTTATGGGCACAATGTAAAAATGTAAGGGCAAATGTATCTGGCTTCTTTTCTTAATTAACAGAAATTGTGATTGCATTTATGTTTGCATCATATACTGTATATACACTATGAACAAAAGTATTGAGACACCTGTTCATTATTTCTTTCCCGAAACCAAGGGTATTACAAAGAGTGGATTCTGATTATGTTGGTGTGACTGTCTCTACTGTCCAGGGAAGGCGTTCTGCTATATTTTGCAGCATTGCTGTGAGGATTTGATTGCAGTCAATGAACTCAAGAGTGTTAGTGGGGTCAGGATGTTGGATGCCCACCACTCCACCACTCCACCTTATCCCCAACTCCTCAACTCTTCCCAAAAGTATTGGATGGAGAAGAGCACAGTTTCACTGCTACACAGCTCAATGTTGTATTCCCCTATAGCCCACCATTGGCATTAGGCATGGAGCAAATATGTTTATATTAATCTGCTCCAGATAATCATATTCTATTGTCTATACATATACAGTACTATTCTACATTTCACAGAGAGCTCTACAGGAACTGCTTCAGCAGATTTTGTGGAACACAAAGTCCTACATAGAATAATGACTAAAATCAAAGCATGCCATTTTGGCTGGGCGATAAAGCCCAGAGTATCCATTATCTTGTTTTTCTCTGCTTCTCTCCCCCTCTTTCTCTTATTTTTTCCAGCTCTGAGTAATAAACCTTGTCGTTTCAGGCTCTGACTATGGAGGGAATGGTGGGGAGGAGTGGAAGAATTGGCCATCATAACTGTGTACCGAATGACAACTATGATAAGGTGAGTTCGGTTTAGCGGCTCGGGAGCCAACAGCTGTCTGCAATCTGGGTCATTCCATTAAACACCAGCAGGAAAACACACAGCTGACCAGCTCTCCTCCGATCAGCTGTTATGATGTGACCTGAACATGATCTCATCTCTCTTTGGCCCAGACTTGCTTTTATGCAGCTGTTCCTTAAGGCTCTCTTTTTCTCTCCCTTAAGTCATTTCTCTACGTTGACAGACGTTGTCAAGAACCGCCCAGCATCTGTCCTCGACCCCTTAACAGAAACAGCGTTGTGTCATTTGGCTATTCAGCTGTTGTCTGAGTGATTAGCCACAGTGGTTGTAATTGTCTGTGCACTTTTAGCTGATTTTATTGTGTGTATAGCCCTGTATTGGCATTTGCAAATTACAATTGCTTACAAGATCAATAATCTCACTGTCGTAATGAATAATTCACATACAGTAAGTACTCCACAGTCCCATTACACAGAGCTCTCAGTTGTGCTTGTTAGTGGGAGCACATTCTCTGTGTGTATTTGTTTTTGATGGACTTTGTGAGGAACACAATGTGCTACATTTAACATAAAGCTGCAGCAGAATAAGTATATACATAGTAAATATAGGCAGTCAATATATACAATAAATTCTATGACACACTACAGACCACTGTAGTTACAGTCTTTAATGAAAAATCTTCAGTATGTAGTTGAGGTTTTGGCCCGTTTGCCCATTTTAGGAACTGAATTTTCAAAGACAGAACTGGGACAGAAATTCTCTGCTATCACGCCCTGTGTTAAACAAAAATGTTCTGTTTTTGCTATGTTTTTGGACTGTTGTCAAAAAACTAATGTTTCTGCATGTGAACTTTTCATTTTTGTTGCACACTGAACTGACATTTTAAAACTGAAAAAGTCAACAGAATAACCCAAGCAAAGCAGCAAGCTTTGTCAGATGAGACTGGATTAGTTGCTTTGGTAATTAATGTAGCTGTGTTTGGGTGCATAAAACACCCTAGGTTTTTCCCATAAACACTATAAAACACTGTGGAAAATGTACATGTTTTTTGGACGATTTGAAAACACAGAACGTAAATGAGTCAGTGAAGCATAATAATGATTTTGAAGCTGTAAAAATTCTACATAATATTGCCTTAAGTAAAAACATCGGGGACAATTTCCTTTTCCCTTTTGTGGGATATTGCTTTAGAGTGTTGCATAAAATAAATAATGTTGTTATATTGTAGTGTTAAAGTATAGTAATTTACTTGTGGATGGGTTAAAGGAGGAAGGCAAATTCCATCTGTGTCCACAAATTGTCACAAATAGTGTATATGGTTGTATTGTCTTGTCTTGTGTGATTTTGTGTGTCATTTTAATGCACAGGGCAGTTTGCATGCTTGTAGCAAGGATTTAGCAACATTTGTATTCTGATTCCTTAATAATCTTGTACCTGGTCATATCAGAATATTATTTCCACCTACCTAATAGTGGGAATAACCACCCACAGTGAAGGTGAAGGTGTGCTGAGAATAGGCTTGTTGCACATTGAGTAATAAGTGTACCCACAGGCCATTGATGCCAGAGGGGAATGACGACTCAAGGAAATTGATACAGATACACCTCTATAATGAACACCTTCTGTCACCCAATACAGTCCATGCCACACCATCTCACTAGTGTCATCCGAGTCAAATAGGGATAGGGTAAGTGGTGATGATATTCTGATATGACTGTTTAATTCCGAGGTTACTGTGCCATTAAGTAGAAAATATATGCAGGACAAGCATTTATTTCTCCCATACAGAAATTGAGCTTAGATTTGGAGTTTCAAGTATGGGCATTAACAACATTGGTGGTTTACACTATAAACTATACATAAACACTGTTCAACAGAACACACAACCATTAAGCACAGATCATTGGATGATTTAGTTGGGAGATACTATTGTATATGTGTTTTTATTAAACACTGATAAGTAATTATCATTTTTAGCAGCCTGGGTCAGTGCATAGGTTTAAATGATCTGTGCATTTAATATTAGTTAGTAGTAAGTTCACATGTAAAGTGACTGGGTGCAGCAGTCTACATGCCGTACATTGACAGTAAGGAAGAGGAATGAACTAGTTAAGTCTGAATGTAGAAAGGAGCATCAGCATCAGCAGTCTAACTGCCTTGAGGAAGAACATTTTTCTTGGCCCCATGGCCTGCATCTAGATGGGTGATGTGTAAATAGTCAATGTAAAGGGTGAGAGAGGTCTGTCCTAATGCAACAGGCTTTGCTTATACACCTCTCTGTGTAGATGCCCTTGATGGCAGGAAAACCTGACCCAGTAATGCACTGGGCAGTACTAAGCCCTCAGGATGATACAAATCCATTCACTGAGGTTAAGATTATGGTTTGGGTTTGTCTATGTAGGCTTAGCAAGATAGTAACATTGGTGTGTGTGTGTGTGTGTGGAGGCACTGAGTTGCTCTCTATGTAATTTGCCTCTGTCTGTACTGGCTGGAGATTTTATTGTGTACCACCTTCCTGCTGCGTAATTAATAGATTTTACAACAGTCTGTGCACCCACTAATTTGCTTTTTGCTTAATGTGTTTTTTATGACTCCATTTTCTCAAGCTCATAAACCCACTGCCCTTTCCCTTTTCCATTAATGTGCGTTGTATTTGTTTATGCCTTAAGCTACAGCAGGATGTAACTTTCTTCTGTTTGTGTGTATGTCAAGTCAAGTCAAGAGACTTTATTGTCATTTCAGCTGTATACAGAGTACACAGAGAAATGAAACAACATCATATGTAGGAGGATGGCCATTTTTGATGTTTACTTTAAACTGTGAACCTTAACATTTAAGAATTAAAATACCTGTGCATGGATGTGGATGTGGATACAGGTAGCAGTGCCAAAGAGACGGCAGCAGCAGCAGGAGAGAAGAAGGAGGAGAGAGACTGAGGTGGATGTTCTGAAGAGTGAGCGGGGGCACAAGGAGCAGGCCGCCTGTAAAGTAGCCTCTCAACTGGCCAGCGTGCCGCAGCAACAGCAACACATGGAGCTCACTGAGGCCCACTGACATCCACACAGGTTCAGCTTCACTCAGCAAATGCAGTTAATACCCTGTAGACAGCTATGAGGCCACTCCTGTGATGGCAAAGGCAGCTGTAACAATCAAATTCATGTTTGGTGCCTGAAGTTCATAAATTGTTCCCTTGGAGCTACAAGGCTAATATAGCTAACAAGTAATAGAAGGGCTATGGAAACCTTGGTGGAAACAGTGTTTCACAAAACACAAAATATGTGGTACTTAAGTCTTGTTCATAAAGTCACCATGCCATTGCTCAGCACAGCACTGTACATGTGGTAAAAGCAGAAACTCATGTTTGGTCTAAATTGATGATTTTAATTTTCACTTTTAATCTATAAAAATTATATCTGTGTCTTATATTTTAACCTGATTGGCTTAACAATCTATAAAGCCATAGTAAACCTACACCCATTTTGCATTAATGCTGTTTTTCAAATAAATCAAAATGTGTCTTAATCAGCTAAGTGTGTGTATGTGCATCAAGACCTATGTAAAAATGTCTGAAGACAAAAATAAATAAATGTAATTCCTTCTTAAAAGGAAATCCACTTCCAAGTTCAAGTGGTATTTTTTGCACATTGGGGTTTAGTTCGAAAATTTGACTTTTTAATGTCTAGGTGCCATGTTCTGGTGGCACTTGGCAACTTGAGTTGTAATGTGAAGTATTGCTGTACTCATCTGTATTTAGGTAGCTGTTAATACAGTACTATGTTCCAATACAATTTCACACTCTCTGCATTAGTAAGTAAGCTCAGAGTCAAGATAACCTTACACCTACAGCAACAGAAAGGCTAATGTACTGTTTATGATAATTCTGTATACCACTTTAACTACTCAATCTTACACAGACACATGCACATATATTCTGAGTGAAGTCATACTTTAACAGGGTGTGTGTTGATGGTTGAGCATATCTTGGTCTCTAGTGCATCACAAATGGCCACATTATCAAAATGACTTGCTGCTTTGGAATCCCACAGTGGCCTTGCCAAGAATGACACCAGACAGCCTGGGCAGGATTTGAGATTTCTTCATGGCCGTGTACACTCTTAAAATAACAGTGCCTAAAGGGTTCTTTGGAGTGATGCCATTGTGGAACCACTTTTGGTTCCCTTAAGAACTTGCCTGTGGATAAGGAAATGGAGCTTATCGGGGCCTAAAGTGTTTTTTAGTGGTATAAAATAAACATGATGCCTCCTTTATTATTGGATGCACTATGATATATTCTGAGTGAGCTTGAATGAATATTCAGAATTCAAAATCAGAAGGGTTTTTCCTAGGATCATACATTCAAGCCCAGAGCCATTTAAGCCTTTTTTGTAAGAGTGTATGTCCACAAAGAGCTTGCTCTGACTGGTTATTGTTGATTCTTGCTCTTTTTGTCATGTTCTGTGATGTTGTCTGGCCTGTGTTGAAACTGTGTATCGCTGTGAATCACTCAGGTGTTATTTAAATGAACGTTCTTATACTTTTGGGCTTTAAAGGCCAGTCATATAGATAAAGCTGTGTTTCTGTCCTCAATCAAAGCAGTATATAAATAGAATCAGTTCCCCCTCTTATTTCTTTCTCTGTAATGTCACCAGCATGCAAATTTGCTTTTCTGTTTCTCTTTGACTGGCCCTGTATGTCCCTCTCTATATGTTATATTGATCGATCGATATGACATATATTTGTTTTGCAAAAGCAGCAGAAAATATTTAAATGAATATCATTGTTGTACTTAACATCAATAAAAAATACAACAAAAAGTGTCACATCAGTGGACATTTTTTGTTGCTTGAAAAGATGTTTTAGCCTTTTGTGTCAGTTAATAAACACACTATTCATAGCTAACCTGTCATTAGCAGTTAGCAAAACATATTTGCATAGTTTTTTTATAAGTATACATTTTTACATAAAAATATATCATTTAGGAATGTCACACTAGAGGACAACAGACATTTTTTCCATGTGTCCATGTGGCATAAAGACTCATGTAACAATTTACTGCATTATAAACAATACTGACAATACTAATTATATTCAGTTTCATCTTCTGTGGCAGTAAAATGCCATGTCCTGTCAACAAGCCATAAATACATTGAACAATTAGTATAGGAGCTGTACTAATACTGGGCAGGGCCCCCCTTTTTCTCCGAACAGTTTACAATGTTTGTGGTGTGAATTTCAAATGATTCCTTTGTGATTCTGGTCCATGTTCACACCTATTGAGTCACATAATTCCTGCAGATTGAATTGAATGCAGATTATTTATGTTATTTATGTTTTTTCGGATTCAAATCTGGTGATTGGGACTCATTTCCTTGTTTATTAAACCAGTTTAATATTTGCTTTGTGACATGGTGCATTATCATGCTGGAAGTGGCCGTCAGAAGGACCCCATTACATCACCTCCACCAGCCAGGACTGTTGACACAAGGCAAGGTGTCTCCATGGATTTGTGCTGCTGGCGCCAAACATTTGGACCGTATCATCTGCGTGCCAGAACTCATCAGACAAGGCTTCAGTCCTTAACTGTCCAGATCCTGTCAGCCTGTGCACTTCTGTTCTTGGCTGAAAGAAGTCGAATGTCAAAAGTGATGTGTATTCTGAGATGCTTTTCTGCTGCAACACGGTTGTACAGAGTGATATCTACGTTATTGTAGCTTTTCTGTCAAATTCTTTCTCTCATCAACATTGCAGTTCTGTCTGCATAACTACTGCTCACCTGTGACTGGTGTGAACATCACCTAAACCTGCTGACCCATGTCTGCCTGATTTTATAAAATCTATAAATCTTCCTAAATTTATGCATATTTATGAAAAATATGGCTACAATTTCTACAGAAAACACACCTAATAATTTTAACATGAAACAATCACAGTGCTTTGGCTATATTTATACATGGAAATGTCATATTTAAGTTTCCTCTTTTCATTTGTCCATTTATTTTGAGCAGGGCTGCCCAAACACACATTAACACATATATCAACTTCCTTCCTTTCTCTCTCTCTCTCGCTCTTTTTCTCACACACAAACACTACAAGTGGGGGAGGTGGTGTTGTGAGTGAATCAGCGGTTTGGTTCTGTGTGATAACACGTTTGCAAAGGCCAACAAGCAGCCCTGTCAGTGCATACAGACACACACACACACACACACACACACACAAACACACACACACTGAGCAGAACAAGTAAAACCCAGGGGAAATATGTACAATCGTGTGGTGTGTGGTGTGTTGCTGAACAGGGATGGGATGGTATGGAACCTTTATATTACAGTTATGCAGAAACTATACTACCGTTTGCTACTGTTACTACAGTACTGTTACAATACTACTGTTTACTACAGTTACTGTACTACTGTTCACTATACAACAGTTACTAATGCACTATTACTATTACACTACTATTACTAATCTGTTTACTAAACTACTATTACTATTCTATTTACTATACTACTGTTACTACACTACTATTACTATACTGTTTACTATACTACTATTACTATACTATTTACTATACTACTGTTACTACACTACTATTACTAATATGTTTACTATACTACTAGTACTATACCATTTACTCTACTACTATTAATATACTGTTTACTATACTATTATTACTATACTATTTACTCTACTACTATTACTATACTATTTACTACTATTACTATACTACTATTACTATACTGTTTACTACATTACTGTTACTACACTACTATTACTATACTGTTTATTATACTACTATTACTATAATACTGTTTACTATACTAATGTTGCTATAGTACTGTTACTATACTGCTGTTTACTAATGTTAGTATGCTACTGTTTACTGCTGTTACTGTATTACAGTTTACTAATGTTACTGTACTATTGTGTACTAATATTATTCTACTGTTTACTATTTACATACATAGCTATGTAAACAAGCTGTTAGAGCATGCTTTGCAGGGAGACTGTAGCAGTAGCTATTTACTTCCTTTGTGATTTTAGATTTGAAATGCTATGATTGTTGTTAGGATGTACAGCGTGATACATCATTAAGAGTGGTCCCCGTTCCATTCTTACTGGTGTCCAATTCGCATGTTGTAACGTTCCTTGAGCGTACATCCTTGCCTTGTTTACACAGAGGGACTGTGTTTGGTCTTGTGGACTTTTCCCCTGACTCTTTCCCATGACATAATGTGGGTGTTTATTTCTGCTAGCAACTTTTTTCTCCCTTGCTGACCCAGATTTGTCCTGTAGTAGTTGCCCCAGTCAGTGTGTTATAGTAGTAATATGCATGTTGCCTTTTTTGTACACTTAACATGTTTTTAACCAGACAATTAGGTCAGATTAAAATGAGAGCCTTCTTAAAAGGAGACTTTGCTTTTTAAAATGAAAGAGTATCAACATAGAAATTACATAAGCTAAATAAAATTAATTACTACAACTGTTAAGCAGTAAAGGTGTTTTCCCCCATTAACACTAAATAACATTAGAAGAAATGCAAATAAACCTAAATACAATGGTCAGAATGTGTTGTTTTACTAAAGCTACGGATACGTTGGTTAGAGGAACAGTTAGAAGAACACAGGTTTGGTTGCTGTCTGTGAACTCCACACCCTATAGATGTGTTTATATATAGAGTTTATATCTTACTTCCTATCTGAATGTATAGCTTTGCATATCATTGACATATCTTAGATATCTAAAATGAGAATTTATGTTTAAAGCAACACTATGGAAAATTGGCATTTCTTGCTCCTGGGGTCTCCCTGTGGTCTGTAAGTGTAATTTATGCTTTGAGCCACCACTGAGGAAAAAAGATTCCAAGCTGAGAGATACAGAACGATCACTGAAAGTGAAAGCAGTGCAGTAATATTTCTGGATTGTACACAAACTCAGGTTACATAGTGTTACATAGTTTATGCAGCTCCAAAATGACAGACTGCAGTTAGCAGCATGCCTACCAATAGCAGTGACACTGTTCTCCCTATTACAGGTCATTGGAACATCACAATGATTTTGATGCTGATATTTCATGGTAAAATGCTACATAGTGTTGCTTTAAACTAAGGAGAGTTATTGATTATATGCTAAATTGGTAATGAGGTGTGAGTGATTAAGTGTGTGTGGTGCACTAGCATTTTTGTCCAGGGAAAATTACTGCCTTGTTCCCCAATGGATTTCTGCCTGGACCCATGGCAGCCCTGACTAGTAAGAAGCAGATTAGATGATCAATAGAAGATCAATAATCTTTACTAGGGAAATCTCATAATGATGTGCAAGAAGATGTTCAAAACATGAAGGGGTGATAACATACAGAAACCCTAAGCTTCTAACATAAAATAATGTGATGAGAGGAAGACAGAGGAACATGGCAATCCTTAAGTGAGAATCATTATTCCTGGTCATACAGTGATCCTGATTGGAGGGAGAGGTGTGATGATGTTGGTGGGTGTGAACGCCCCCTCCTCAGGCTGGATGAATCTTACACTTCATTCTGTCTTTCTCCTTATATGGAGAGAATGCAGGTAGTCACGGCTTTCAGTGTCTATACAGCCCCTCCTCTCTTGTGGAGGGGAGTGTTTGTGTGTGTGTGTGTGTGTGTGTGTGTGTATGAGAGAGAGAGCGAGAGAGAGAGAGAGCCCTACTCAGCTTCCTATGAGTCACGAATCAGACTCTCTCTGCTCAGCTGACTCATTCAGTCTTTTTACTTCAAGCGTGTGCGTGCATGCACACACACACACACACACACACACTAGTAATACAGGCACACCTATATAGCCGCTTGACGAACAAACCTTTTTAATGTGAAATGATCCAAAATATGATTTCTTATCATAAAAATATTTTTTGGTACAAACGCAGGATAAGACAATATTCATGCAAGTATGGAACATTTTGATGAATGAAGATGCTGCTGTATGCAAAGCATGTTTGGTTATGGTTATCACAGCACTGCATTTAGCTTCAGGCTGAAGCTTTGGTAGAGTTCGGCTATACTGATACTCTATCAGGTCATCAGGTCCTGATGGTGATTACTGATAGTGATAGCTAATGTATTAAAACTACAGAGCCTATGCTGGTTTATTTCACAGGAAGAGACCCTATTGAATAAGTCTGAATCCATCTCAGTTGATTTTTTTAATTCAAGGTCAGGTTAGCATACGATTTGAGTTTATGAGCTACTTTCAACTTCACTTGTATGCGTGTAGGTGTGTGCGTGTAGGTGTGTGCATGTATGTGATTGTACTTAGTCTGCCTTCATTTTGTTCTTGTTATTTGAATAGCATTTGCCTACCTACAGTTAGTGCCTCAAAGGTTAGAACATATAGCAATACAAAATTAAAGTGATAAAGCTGTAAAATGCAGAGTTTTTTTGCCAATAATTTGCAGGCATTCCAATGACTGCACAACACTTAAGAGAAATACAAAGCAGGACATACTATTAAACTATTATTTCTTTCAACAGCAAAATTAAATGGCAGTGATTATGCAAGTTGCACAGCACATATGTAAATTAAGCTGGGTGCACATTAAAGCAGCATTATGCATTTGGTATTTGGTATTGGTATTGTTTGCTCCTGGGCTCCCCCTACAGGAAAGGAGTGGAATTTACTTTTGCACCACCATGGACTGCTATGCACATGCACTTCTGGACAAGCCGAGAGCTGCAGAACTAGCATATGAAGTGAAAAAAGCATATAGACCGATCCAAGAGGTTTTGTGCAGGATGGCAATGATAGAGATGCCATTCTCTCAATTACAACATGACTTCAATGCTGCTATATTAAGGTATAGTTACCACATACTGTTGTTTTAAACCTCAGCTTAAACCTCCAACATTTGGACATGTACTGTTATCCTTTCAGTGTTAGGATGAATGGAACTGTGTACGTGCTTTAAGCCCTACGCTGTACCGTGTGTGTGTGCGTACTCCTTTAAGAGGCGTGGCTTAACGTCACGCGAACTGCGTAGCTATTTCATTGCTGGGTGTTCGCGCGAGCTCAGTTAAGGGACTCACACACACACTCGCCCTCACTCACTCACTCACTCACTCACACACACACACACACACACACACACACACACACACGCCGCGTTATTAAACTTGTGCTTTTTGTCATTTTAAACTAAAACGCACCTGGTTGTCTAAGCCTGGGTTTTACCCACTGACGAATTCGTTGTCCGTGGACTGCGCCGTGTCCAGGTCTGTGCGTTTTGTAACTCATGCTATTTGCCTAGAGGACAGCGTGCTTTTGCTTTTTGAGGTAAACGGAGCCACAAAATGGCAACAGACGAGCTGTCAAAGAAGCTGAACCGCCGGCTGCAGATAGAGGATGGCGCCGAGGACCCCGTGGCCGTGAACGAAGCTCACGAACACGAAAATGGGGACCCCGAGAAACGGTCGACTGCGAGCGCTGGCTCGGAGCTGGAGGCGAAGCTGGTCCGGCGAGGCGAGCTGAACGACGGCGTGGGAGAGCACCAGCAGCCCAGCATGATTGTGTTCAACCCCTACACCGAGTTCAAGGAGTTCTCCAGGAAACAAATCAAGGACATGGAGAAAATGTTCAAACAGTAAGTGCAGTGATTTACGAAAGACTCAGGAGTCAGGAGTCGTCTCCGTCCTGTCCTCATTACCACTAACCTGCTTAACACTACAAATGTGAAGAAGTGTAGAGTAGGGCGCCGAGTGCTCATTCACTGTAGTGTGCAGCAGGAGAGAGCCCGGGGTCCCGAGTGGACGGTGTGGACTGCGGTGTGGCAGTAAGTCAGTGTAAGGCAGTGTCGTTCCTGAGGGGGGGTTGCGATCTTGTGAAACAACAAAAACCAACATGATGTGTGGTAACAAGCAGTTGCAGTCGTGTTAAAGTCGCATAAATACTTTTTGTGTTAAATACATTTGATTCAGGGTAATTATCAGAGTTCATTTTCTAGTTTAGTGTTGTTTTAATGGTTGAACTGACAGCCATTGTTTAGTGTGTCATAGGATCTTTATTTTGGATCATTCATTTGATCCAAAAGCTAAAAATCTGATAATGAATGTGGATCTTTTAGCATGTTTCATTAAGGGATATGCCCTTAATAATAATATGCTCACAGTAAATCCACAAGTGTATTCTGTGCATTGCATAGTTTAGTAATATCTACACCTGCCTTTGTATTGGTATTAGGCTGATATCAGCAGATTATTCAAGATCAGATAATTGAATGCTCAAATCAAATCTGACCCCAGAACAAATCTAGCCTAAAACAGCACACCCCCTGTGCTGTGTGATGCCATGTTGTTGGCTGTGAATGTCTTGCTGTAGGGTAGAAGTGTTGAGAAGTTTAAGCATGATCACTTACATTGTAGTTGTTCATTGTTGAGTGAAGTGCTTCAATTAAAAGCAGCTCATTTCATAGCTTAATAGTTTTTAAAGGAAAAATACCCTAATCGGTATTGATTGGTATGATTTCACCATCAGAAGAAAAAGTGGTGTTGCGTCATCTCTAGAAATGACAGCCATGTTTTGTTGGTCCTTGTTCTGTATTTCTTGAGAATACATTGAAAAAGATGTGTAGTGGGCAAGTCCTTTTTCTTGGCCTACATTCACACATTGTGATCTTGCAACCAAATGAGCGTTTCTATTGTAGGTTATCCCTTACCACCTATACAATTTCGTCTGAAATGCAAACATCTAGCAGGACATCTGTGAGGTGATAATATACAAAGCAGCAGCCCTATTGTTGCTTCTTTTGTGTCACTGTGTGTGCATGGTGTACTTTAGGCAAGCAACCGCAAGCATCTCATGAGGCCAAGATACGGACATAAAACAGCCCCACCCAAACCGGCTTCTATTCTCCATATTGTACACCCTCAGTTGGAAATCAGCTTGTTAACGCCAGCAAGACTGTGAGACTGATTCTTGTGGATAAAAACAGAGTGTGTAGAACATTGAAAGAGCCTGACATCACCTTTTACGGCGGGTTTAAAAAGTGTAAAATCCTGGTCACACCTTCTTGTACACGCAGTTCTTTAAAAGCTCTTTAAAAGTGTTTCCTCCATGGACAGCCCTCCTGTCATCTATGTTCAGTTAAGCAGACAGTGCTTGTCTGCCTAATTCCATTTACAGAGGTCTCCATCTGAGCTGACCTCTTGTTCTCCTGAGTACTGGCGGGCATGCCCGAGCAGCCCGAACCAGAACTGACAGACTTTTTTTTTATTTTTTTTTTTTTTATGAAGAACTAAAGGGAAGTGTTACAGAGAACATGTAGGCTTCCTCTCCACACTTCTGCTTCTTAATGCTCTCCATATTGTCAGACACACACATATATATTGTTCTAGACAGAGGCAGCATTGTGCTGCTACAGACAATCATCCACTAGAATCAGCCTGATCTGTGAAATGAGCTGTTTTCAGTGGAGAATGTGCTTGTGAGGACTTTTTGTCTGCAGACAGAATTGAATTAGGAGTTTGGGAATGGGAACGGGTAGCTTAGAACGTTTCAAGTTACCATTTCAGCTCAGACGTCGACTGACGTTCCTCTCCAGTATCCCACGTTTTTTAACGTTTTAAGATGCAGCAGCATATTACCAGCATATTACCCCCCCCCACACACACACACACACAACAGCTAGCTGCTAATATGTTGTTTTTTTCTGACAGTTTTCATGACACAACAGCAGATGCTGAAGAAGAGCAGGATATCTGTGTTCTTCAGCTTCTACACCAAGGCCTCTTATGCAGCTGTGGTCCCTGCAACCTCAGGTGTACAAATGACAGTCTCTCTAATAATGGCTCCCTGAGGGGAATGCCTGTGCTGTTGTAATGTGAAGGCTGAAAATGAGCTCTCAGGACTCAGCATGCTTTAGTGCTGCTGGTGGATTACACAAAAGGCAGTGTTATCTGCACTGAGTAGGGATATTATGCAAGAGTCTTGCGCAATACAATTGACAAAAGGGATAGATAAGAGGGGGTACAGTCAGGTTGAGGTTTCATAGGTAGGATGGGGAAATGGACGCGTCTTGTTTTGAACTACACTCTAGAAACAACAGGCTTGTGTTCTATGTAGTAATAAGAAGGGGTTCTTTGACCTTTTGTAGTGTTGTGTTATTTAAGGAGCCATCCACAAGATGTTTTCCTTGATGGAACCATTTAACCAGGTAGTTCTAGATACAGTACTGGGCAACTTTGAAAATTATAGTAAAACAATTCCTATCTGTTTTCATCTGGTCAGTAAGTGTTTAGTATTACTTATAGTTATCAACCACTGGTTTGGTAAATCAGTGCTTAATGATGTTAAATCAACTGGTGATTGAATCGAACAAATTCTTATGCTGCCTGAGGCCGTCCTGGAGAAATCTGGAACCACACTTTGTTGTATCTCATAAGATCTCCACCTTCTTCAAAATTCTTGTTACATTTAGCTGTATTTATATTTACCTGCATCTGTTCTAACATGCACTACTTTTTTACAAGCAGGAATGGTTTTAAATAAAGTGTGAGGTGCCTAAAAAGTCTGCACAGTACTGTAGAACCCACACTTTAAAGGTGTTTATATTGGTGAGAAAAGGTGGAATATTATCCAGTTTTTATTTGTTAGTTATTCATGCAGGAAGCAGCCCATCTGATCTAATAAGGGAGGGAGTTCTCTCTGGAGACAGTGCTCATGCAGACCGGGCCGTATCAGATTAACAATTTCTCTTTAATGATGACAAAATGTGTAGCCTATGGCCCAAATAAGACTGATTAGGTGACTTTCTTTATTAATGAAAGCACTTCAGGTCTGTAAGTCCTCTGACTGCACTGCCTGCTGAGATCTCTGTACTCTACACTTCCTTGTCAGATCCAGGACTGAACCAAACCAAGACATGCTAACAGTTGACAAACCTGGCAGCTGCATTGGTGTGCCCTAAGGGCTGTGGCTGACTGCTGTCTGAGTTAAACATTAACCAAAAAACCTTTTTCCCTCCTCAAAGCTGACCTTTAATAAGTTGTTTCTTTAGATAAGCTTGTGCTTGTGTGTGTGCAAGGCACCGAAAGTCCATCTTTTTGCACACATTGTTGTGTAAAAAGCCCCTTAGAGCTTTATGATAATGATACGGTCCTCACATTGATTTAGTGCAGTTCTGCTTTTGATAATGATAGTGTGTGCTTTGTGAAGGCTGTTTGGTGTGAATGCCTGTGGTTATAATAAAGACATTAAGGTAGAGGCAGGGAAGGGATACTATATACGGCAGCAGAAGAGCCATAAAAATACAAGATTGAGGGGATCCTGCTTGAGGGGAGAAAAAAAAATCTTGCAGTTAATCTTGCTAGGTGTATTCCTCAAAGTAATAAAGCTGACCAATGATCTGATTAGATGTAATTCCAACCCTTATTTAATAGTGTAGTCCAGCATAACAAACAATGAACCCCCTAAAATAGGAGTAAAGTCATAATTACAATTATAATGTGCAAATAATTATTGGAAAAATGGTTGGAGATTGAAGGATGTACAATCCAACTCCCATTAAAATTGTAGGCTAAAGATGGCATTAAACATGTCATATGATTCTAATAAGAGATATTCCACCACTTTTTTTGATTTATTTATTTTTTTTATTTGCGTCAATGATTTGTTGGTGTTTGATGATGTTTGCGCAGTTGGCTTTGACTTTTACTTTTTCAAACACAGTTGCGTATCTACTGGAACATTTTCAGTTTGACTATTCTTTAGAGTTTTATTGCGTTTTTATCATTTTTATCAAGTCTTTATCATGCCACAGTTTTCAGGTAATGAAGATCTGCTGTTTTGTACAGTGGTGTTTGACCAGTGGCCACGGATAGTTATTTTTTAGAACATTCTAAAACACCTAACTTTCTCAGAGTGTTTGGTTGGTGTGCTCTGGCTTTAACAGTATAACACAATTATAATGTCCATAGCTTGGCCTACGTACTTTTAGAGGGAAGGAAGAAAAATAACAAAACAAACAAACAAAAAAAGCATCGCACTGGTTTCTGTGCTTCAGGATGTGAGTTTGACCTCAGTTTCTGCATAGTGAATAAATGAGTGATCTGTGCAAAGAGCAAAAGGCATGCAGTATGTGGAGGCTGGCCTCAGTCCAGGTCAGAAGAGGAATGCAGGTTCTTCCCTGGCCTCTGGCCATTCGGGACAGGTTCACCTTAGCTAACTCCCAGTTCAAGATCCGCTGATGCAAATGCAAGCATAACACGCAAAGTTGTAATAGATAGGGTGTCAAAGCAAGGTTGCTATGTTTGGGCCCATATATCCCAACTGGCTGCAGGGCCATGTATTGATGTGGTCCTCTGTTTTCTGTACATAGAAAGTATGTGTATACTTGTTTTCATTTCTGCATTAGCTGCACATATTTATGCATGATAAACTGTTCTTAGGAAAGTTGCATAAACCTGTTGTACAACCAGTATGATGGTAAGACCATGCCGTCACTCGCTTCCGTCTGTGTGACTCTCCTAGACCTGGGCAAGATGTTCCTCATAGACTATTTATTTTGTCTTTGTTTACTGCAGGAATTCCACAGAAACAAATATCTGACTTGTACTGCATCCTAGCAGGTGTAATGTAGGATTCTCAATAAGATCTTGTCTGAGTTCCAGGTAGTTCTTTGTGACCTTTATCTTTCACTCAGGTTCTGATAATGTCATTGGCCTTTGGTATTGATGACCCACTTTTGTCAGACTGGTTTAGACTGGTAGACCTAAGGAGAGCAAGAGGCATGGGGCCAAACCTGCAAAAGCATTGCTGGCCCAGTTCTTCCATAAGCCTTACTGGTTTAATGGAGAAAGCAATCTGCCTAATTGACTCCACGCTTATGCTTGAAGCCCTCATGCTGTGTGCACATATGAGAGGAGGGGGCTTTAGGACCTTTAAGCAGCATTCCTGCTGAATCGTCTCCGGTAATGAGGGAGGCGACAGATAAGCTTCATGCTCTTCCTTTGGCTGCGCCCTTTATGTTTCTCCAATGCTATATTTTCTTTTAAAAGTGTACCTTTATTATAAATAAGCATGGCAAATTGTGAAAACTGCTGCACTAGTAGGTCACCATTACAGTGTAGTTGCACTGGACTCTAGGAAGTTGAAAAGACTTTCTAGCTTTTCTAGCTTGCCGTTCCTCACTCACAGGACAAGACAAGCAACAATTTGGTGCTGTAAAAGAAAGAGCTTGTCAGGTTTGCACGTATTAACATTGACACAATAACAATTAAAAATATTGTCTTTTAGATCCATAAGGTAAAGGTGTACCTAAATTAAATCTAACTGAGAGAAGCCCACACTGTGATTAATGTATGCCACCCCCCCCCCCCCCCCCTCCAGTTTGTTTATAATCCATCCCTAACCGGATATTCTCTGCTTTCCACTAGGAATGGAATGATGTGATTATTTCCTAATCACCCATTTCCTCATCTCTCCATACCCCCACAGTAAAAGATCCTCTGCTTATTTTTGGTTGCAGCCTAAAGTAAAGGAGTAAAGAAGTTCTCTTTGCACCAGTGGCAAACTGTGGCATGTTGAGGAACTTGCTGCAAAACTCCTTATTTGCTTTGGCTTCTTTGGTAGGCTCTGCCCACTAATTGTGTTAAGCACCAGGTCCTTTTTTTGTTCTCGACATCACACACACACACAGACCTCACACCTACATACACCTACGTATGACTCACAATCTACCAGTGACAGACGCTTACAATGACTCATGAAATCAGTAGGCAGCGTAGAAACTTGGCTTACTTCAGAATGGCCATATGCACTGTGCTGTTAGTTGAGTGCCTACACCAGCATCCCAAGTCTGTCCCCCAGGATGTGGTTGTTTGTAACATTATTTCTCTCTGCCCTGCACACTGACACTGCTAGAAGTAAGCCCTATTGGATTCTAGCTATCTATGACCATTGGCTGATCTAGGAGGGGTTTCTCTTAATCACCAGTGATTAGTCACCTGCTCTGTAATCTCAGAAGCACTACAGCAGGTCCACCTCCACT
Organism: Salminus brasiliensis; assembly: GCF_030463535.1. Lineage (NCBI taxonomy): Eukaryota > Metazoa > Chordata > Actinopteri > Characiformes > Bryconidae > Salminus > Salminus brasiliensis. Next base: position 13,716,877 of record NC_132883.1, read on the forward strand.
GCTGTGCACAGAAGGACTGCTTTGAGTCTATTTGCCCTACAGTTTAACAAAACAGTTTAATAGTCCACACCAGTAATTCTGTGGTCATTTTTAGTTTTTGAGCGTGAGTAAGCAGTATGCTGTTAATATATGTCAAACCATTGCAGAAATTAACAGTACCTGGGACACTGGGTTACTGCAATGAAGTGCCACATTTTTACATTGGCAGATGCTCTGATCCACAGCAACTTGCATTTGAGTCAAATTGTCAGCATTGGTCCACAATCCCCACATTGATGCATTCTTACAATACGGCTCTACTGAGGTTCTGTAGGGAACTCGGTACAGTGTTTTTTGACCAGACACTTCAGTGGCTACTTTTACTTCTACCTAAGTTATTATAAACTGTGTAGCATTTGTACCTTAAAATAACAACTTCCAAATAATTGTGATGCTCCGCTGACATGTAGTAGAGAAAATAGCATAGCTATCGTTGCTACTCTGGCTCAGCATGCTGCTTACTGCACTTTGTAACGTTGGAGTAACCTGCAGGATGGCGCTCACGAGAACTGCATAATATTACATCCTGTAAATCCTGTAATATTCCTTTTCTGCATGTGCTCATGCTTAAATGACTTTCAGTCACATTTATTTATCTCTCACCTTGTCTAGAAAGAGTAGTGGCTCAAAGCACAAATTACACTTCCTGACTGAAGAGGGAGCCCAGGAGCACAAAATGCCGATTTTCAATAGTATTGCTTTAAGTAACAACACATTTTGTGTTGTATGGGTCCAGTTTCCCGGACATGGATTAGGGCTAGTTTTTCTTTCAATGGACAATTTCCGTTCAGAATCTTATGTTATGAGACAGGGCTCAATCTTTGTCCAGTAAATCGGCCCATTTTGTTTTGTTACTCTACTTATCTCAGAGGAGTCATGTAGAGGTGCCTGAAAGTACAGGAAAGCTTCTGTGGCTGAATATTCTGACTAGTTAAGACAAGTAATGGAATGTATTTTGCACTTGAAATTTGATGCTGGTTCAAAGTGGAATGTAAAGTAAAATACAGGAGTTCCTCCTTCAGTAGCTTTCAGTTTGCTTTTATTTGCTTGTATCCTGCTGCCCTCATTTTTCTTTTTTTTGATTACTTCAACCTGCTGTACTTGTGTTTCTTCTGTAGCTTTATGTCTTACTGCAGTCCTTCAGACCTCTGAAAACAAAGCAAGGCTTTTATTTTTGTCCAGGAATGCTCTACTTATCTCCTCTCATTAGAGATAAAAACCATCCTCAGCAGATACACTTCACAGGGCTTTATGGCTGTGACAGTGTATTGATTATGTAATAAGACAGGCATTGAGCCAGTAACTGCAGTGAATGCTGGGTGCACCACCTTATTCTAAAAGTTGGAAACATCTCAAGAGTAACTGCACTATAGTTTGGTGTAATTGAAAGGCTCTTGGCTCTGCCAGAGTGACTTTGAATCAGATGCTCTCTTGAGATCTCCCCAAATAATGGTGCTTGAAATTCTGGCAGCTGATTTATTATTTTTTTTTGTACACTGTATGAGTTTGTCTTTCTTGCCCTTGGCACACCAATTCTGAGACAAGTGTATACTCTGTGTGTTAGTCAGAAGACTGTGGAGAAGCATGCAAACCCCTAGATTCCCATGACCCTTTGCGGAATGGGCTGGAGCTTCAGGACCTCGCAGCTGGCCGGAAGCTGGGATATCACATGGTGCTGTTTCAGAAGTGCCTTTTAAGTGGGCTGTGTGAGTGTAGGTCTGACCTGTCTCTCATGATCTTGTTTAACACAAGCCAGGTGGTCTAAAAGAATTTCAGCAGTTTCTCAGATGCAGTTGGGTAATGTAGGACTGTGTCTCCTTTCCCTGGATCTAATTCAATATCCTCCTATAAGTGCATTCAGTAGTAGCTCCTATTAGACCCAGAGACCAGTAGACAGAGGGGTGTTTCAGAAGGGGTGAAAATGAATATGAAAGAATTATACATTGACCTGACCATGTGTTTGAGTTCAACACGCATAAAAGAAGGCCCAGTTAATCAGACAAACGTATTACAAAAGTTTATTAGAATTTGCTGCCATAGAGCAGAGGCTCTGGTCTGTCCTGCTCATGCCTTGCATGTATACAGTTTCATGTACTGATGGAGGCATAATGCCACTCAGTTCCAAGGAACGACAACCACAAGAAGATCCTGTCACTCTATTTACATACTGTTACTGTTATAGCTGTCTGTTGAATTATTCAGCTGTGCTCTCAAAGCAGCTCATCTGGCCAAAGTACTGTCTATACAGGTGTAACCTTTTCTAGATAGGCTCTTTTTCATTTGAGTATATGTTCGTCATCTGTAAGATGTAAATATTCCTCTACTAAACTCAGTTATTTAAGATTATCGGATTACTTCACTAATCATAAATGTAATCTGCAGATTATTAAATACAAAAATACATTTAACCATAAATCACCATAGTATTGTTGAAGTAAATGAGTCCAACCTTACACTCTGTGTTCATACCTAAAAATCATGCAGCTCGTAGTGGCCAGTGGAGTGCATGCTGCAGCTGTGCTGCCATACATTACTCTGTGTGCCTTTCTCTCAGCCAGAGGCTAGAGAGAGTAAATGTAGCATGAATGATGTCACACACACACACACACACACACACACACACACACACACACCACATCACACCACACTACACTACACAGAGGTTTGTTACAGAACTTAAGCCACTCGCCCCTCCACCCTGTCCCAGTTCACACACACACACACACACACACACACACACACACACACACGTGTTCCTCTGAGAGAATGCATCTGTTACGTACTTAGACTGTCATAAGAAATGGTCCACAAGGTGTGTGTGTGTGTGTGTGTGTGTGTGTGTGTGTGTGTGTGTGTGTGCGCGCGCATGTCAGAGAGAGGGTTTTCCCATGCCTGCTCTGGTTAGCTGTTGCTTGGCAACCAAGGATTAAGTCTGAAGGAGACTGGCAGAGAGAGAAAGGGAGAGCGACAGGAAGAGAGGGAGTGAACAGAAGAGCAGAGGCTGGAGCGATGCCGGGCTGTCTGCTTGGCTGCTTTCCTCTAATAGTAAACCGTGCAGCTCTTACACTACTGTATTATTGTTCGTAACACGCTGGTGCAAAAGACGGATCATTAGCAACAATGAGAAAATTAGGCATGACTGCTTAAACGCCAACCTTTTTCTCTGTAAAGCAGTCACATTAATTTTGAGTAAGCATAATTTAATTCTTCACAGAACATTAAATTACCAAGTCCTCTGTGCAGGTAATTTAATCCCTTGGGGTCTGGTAAGATTAAGGCAGTGCTCAACTTTGTTTTCTAGATGGTTTTGAATGCTACAAGATCAAGACTTGACATTATCATAATAGTCTAAAATATCCTAAGAACATGTGTCCTATCAAAAAGGGCAGAATAATTTGTCATTAGTTTAATTGGCTTGCAATTCCAAAAGCTTTCTTCTATTTCTTGTTTTTCTGTTCTCTCTTTTCTGTCAAACAGGAGAATAGGTTCCATTTTTAAGTCTCGGTACTACACACTAATACGAAAGATATATATACTACATACTAATCTTAAGAGTAGGGGTTAGTACACAAAATATTAACATACTAATCAGTTTCCTGCTAACAGGAAGTGATGAAACATTGCTATGCCAAGAAACATTATTTTTACTGTCACAATCACCGTCACACTATCTTGAGTGTTGCCACGCTTTAAAATGACCCATTTTAAATTCAGTCCGTTCCCTTTAGTCAAATGCTCAAAGTACTCAAACACTACTACTGCACAGAGAAGAAACTAGCTAACAACGCAGCTAACAATGTTTCATCGCTGTGTGAGTGTGTGCTGTTCCTGGCAAATTTTGTACCACCCCAGCATTTCCAATATAACTAGATAGTTCCCTATCTTCTATACAATCTTCATGATCTGTGTATTAATTGTAGGACAGCTGAGTGCAAAACCAGATGTGAGCCCAAATACCACACTTTAACTATGTACTGTACATTCCACATTTATTTTCAAGTGGGTGTGTATGAAAGCACACGCATCAAACAGTGGACATTGTTTTGCCTTAGTTCATGCCTCTAAATAAACAGCTGGTTCAGGCTGATTTAACTTGAACTCTGGTAATGTGTCTCTGCTCATTCAACCCCGCCACCTGGCTGCAGTGAATCAGTCTGGAGTCTGTAAAAGACTTGATTGATTGTAATGTAAAGTTCATGCTAGCTGAACATATGCAAAAATGCTTTTGAGACTGCCTTGGTCAGCCTCTAAACATTCGTTAAGTAATCATTCAAGACAGAACTCAGCCCAGTTCTAAGATAAAACTATAGCTTGGATTACGTTCTGATTAAGCCGAATATACAAGCCTCAGGAGCCTACAAACACAGAGGAGTTAAAACCATTACCTGCATGTGTGATGTTTATGATGTACAGTCTTAGGTTGAAATATGCAGCCACTGTTTGTTTCACTGGACTTTGCAAATGTCACAAGCAGTGTGTTTTGGATTATATGTAGCTCCAGGCTTGTATGTACTTCTCCCCGGGCATGAAAAAGGCCACAGGAATGTGAGTGTTGGTGCACAGTCAGCCGATGTACACACGATGCCTATTTTCACACAGACAACGCCCATCTGTCTCTCCCTGTAAGACATTGACCTCTATTATTAATCATTCACAGGCGTGAACTTCATGTATTCATCAGTCACACGTCATAAACTCAACAAAGTTGTTTTGCACTGTGAGGTCTGACCACACTGTTCCTGTCCTCAGAGCACTGTGAACATTTACACACAAAAACCCTTAAACCTGCAAAGCTGATGATGTGTGATGAAGTGTCTTGCTCAATAGGAAGAAATGAGAACATAGTGGCACTAGTGTTGAAGCTGATTTGATCAAGCTCTGAATCTGAGTTTGCCAAGCTGTTTCTTTTTCTTGTCATTTATCTTTAGATTTCCTCTCCTTCTTCTTTTTCTTAATAGTCCCATGTCATCTTGTTTATCCTAAAACCCCCCTTATTTTTTTCTTGCTCCTTCTTTCCTTCTCAGCAATCTGCCCCATCTGCCTGGCAGGAAGCATTCTGCACATTCTGCTACTCCCTTCAGGGGTAGTCAGACACTCACTTCTTAACATTCTCTTGAGATGGTTTTGCTTGCTTCGGTCACTAGGGCCATAGATACAGCAGGTAAGTGACAGGTGAAAGCCACAATAAAACCACAGGCAGACATACTTGGGTAGTTCTTTACATACTTGCAACAACGTTTGAATGTCTTTACTTACACTATGTCCTAATGTTTGTGAAACCCCTTTGAATGAATGCATTCAGCTACTTCAAGTTACACCCATTGCTGACACAGATGTGCAAATACACATGGCTTGGGTAGTGTGTTGTAGAGGGGTATTGCCAATTGAATAGGACTCTCTAGTTAGTACTTTTGGGATGAGTTGGGGAGTTGTAGATGAGGTGGAGTGGTGATCTTCCAACATTCTGACCTCAGTAGAGCTCTTGTTGCTGAATACAATCTTATTCTTACAGCAATACTAAAAAATCTAGTAGAAAGACAGAGTAGTGTGTTTTTTTTTTTCTTCCCCCCCCCCATATACCATTGACGTCAAGAGAAACAATGAATGAGCAGGTGTCTCAATACTTTTGGCCAAATAGTGTATCTTCTCTTGACTTCAGAAGAAGTTTGTCAGCTTTATCGGTCTCAGAAGTGTCAAAATTGTTCGAGTACATGCTCTTAACAGCAGGGTGACATTACTCAGTGAAACCAACCATCTGAAAATAAATCGTGTGAAAGGGTGGATGGTCAAGAATAGAAAAAATGCTTCAGTCCTCAAAAGCCTTGATATTTTAGTCTGTAAATACCAGGAAGTGCACAAAAAGCTTTATTTTTAGCTCTGATGCAGTTCAGAACAAAGTTGTTTTGCATTGATGTGCTTAAAAAAGGTCAGTGAGCAATTGTGTGGGATCTGGAACAGCTCTGAGGGAAATTGTCTTTACATGTTCACAGCTTGCTACAAATTCCTTATTCAGACACCAGTTCTTTCCCACTACGGCAACTGAAGGGCTGACATGGGCCTTAAATCAGCAGCTTAGTCAGGTGACTCAAGTAAGACTCAGCAACAGGAAGTGCTCTCTGAATCAGCTCTGTGTTTAAATCAGCTGGAAGGTTCGAGGCTCTCTGTTGCTATTGCTTCTATCCAGAGCCATGCATGAGGAAGTGCTAATTGCCCCAGCTTCCTCAATCATGATTATTTAGACTTATTTGGTCAAAATGGAGCTTTGCTGTCATGTTCCTCAAAATTGTACTTAGGGAAATGGGTGTTTCTTCGTCTTCGATTTGATTCATGGACAGTGTGCAGGTTGTTGAAATAGTAATGTGCAGCACATGGTGGTAAATCCAGAACAATAGCATCTTGAATGAGCACACAGACAGCCATGTAACCCCTTA